>NW_015624837.1:285119-296664 GCF_001515625.1 Sinocyclocheilus rhinocerous
TGTGTGTGTGTGTGTGTGAGAGAGAGAGAGAGAGTGTGTGTGTGTGTGTTTGATAGAGAGAGAGAGAGAGAGAGAAAGAGTAAGAGAATGTGTGTACTGTAACAAAGGACACCTGCAGAGATGATTTAAGGGAGGATAATGGAAGCGACCGATTGCATAGAGCTCACATCCTCAAGCTGCAAGTCTTTCTTTCATTCTCTCCTCCCAACATGGGTGTACGCTCGCACATATGCAATTTCTGACTCGGACTTTAATGCAGGGGCCATTACTCAACTTTCTGAATACCCTCATGCATAATGTATAAGCTGAGAGGTGATTCCTATTCCAATTTATTTATTATTGCACTTAGAGCCAAATCCTACTGTAATTTCATTTTCAAAGTGAATCATATTCTTGCACTGCAGAAATGTTTAGACTGATATCAGTAGACCTTTGAATCAATCATATCTCGGAGTCGCCTAGAGTGCTCACGCTCGTAGCCTCATATTAATGAGACTACTTATAGCACCAGCACTGCCTCCAAAACCGCAATAAACTCCACGAAAGAAATCACGTTGTATATTACTTATTTCCTTTTGACCACAGCTGTAGCATTTCTCTGTAATATATCTGTGCTTTCCAGATGGTTAGAGGTTTGATGTAGGTAAATATCTGATATTCTGATTTCTCTGGCAGTTCCCAACGTGCCACCTCATTCGTCTGGGATATGTTACTGTCTGCTTCTGTATGCAAGTATTGGGACTTACAAAGTAAAAGTTTTTTCCAAAACATTTTACAGTAACGAGCCACTTTTTCCACTGAGTAGCTGTGCAGTGTGACCAAGCTCTATATGGCACTGTTTTAATGTCTGAGCCCACGGATTAATCAAACTTCTAATTAATTCTTTGTTTGTTTGTTTTCGTACAGTTGTCTCTCTCATATGTATATCTCTCATATATGTTGGAAGATCCAATTCATTCTACTGAACCCGTTCGTCCTAGCGAGTGCTGCAGTGATTACGTTTTTTTGTTTGTTTGTTTTTTAACCCTAAATACAATCGCCAGAAGTAAGCGATAAACACAGGCTATAACATGAAGTTTAACATCCCCACCATTAAGCTTCTGACAACTCTTTCAATTTATTAAAAAAAAAAATCCCAGAAAGTTTGTAAGAATAGAGTTAGTGTGATTATAAAAACAAGTCTGTGAAAGCGGACTAGTGATGAGTTTTCCTGTTCAGTTTGATCCTGTTTAATGTCCCCAAAACCTCTGTAGTCCCATTTAGCCTCCCAGAAAGTTTGTAAGAATAGAGTTAGTGTGATTATGAAAAACAAGTCTGTGAAAGCGGACTAGTGATGAGTTTTCCTGTTCAGTTTGATCCTGTTTAATGTCCCCAAAACCTCTGTAGTCCCATTTAGCCACTTTTAAGCAACCGCCTTTTTCAAGGCAAGTGAAAGTTAAAAAAAATCACAAGGTAGAATACTAATGTATTTTATGTTGTAGAATAAAGCACCGTTAAGCACAGTTTTGGGTAACACTTTATTTTGATGGTCCCTTTTGAACATTCTGTTGACAATAAGTAACACTACACCTACATGTCTACTAACCCTCATTAGAGTGTTAGTAGCCTGTCTACTTAATATCTGCTAGCTCTTTATTGTGATGGTCTCCCAACAGACGTTCCACTGACTATCAGTAACTTTGCAAGTGCATGTCAACTTAATCTAGCCCTAACCCTACCAGTCTACTACTCTACTAACACTCTAATGAGAGTTAGTAGATATGTAGGTGCAACATTACTTATAGTCAACAGAATGTGTTAAAGGGACCATCAAAATAAAGTGAAACCCAGTTTTGGCCTATAAAAATACATCAAATCTGCAGTACACTCTCATATGAAGCTTTGGAGAGTCCAATTCATTCTAGTGAAATGGCTCGTTCAGAAAGGTTCTCTTTCATGCTCTTTCAAGTAAATGGGTTTTTTCTGAATGTTCTAAATGGTTTTCTTTTATACGTTGGAAAGTCTGATTCTTTCAAAAGAATTGGTTTGTTCTAAACGGTCATCTCATATTTACTGCTGAAAACGTACATTTCATCGTAGTGAATCATTTCATTGTAAACCGTCCTCCCCCATATTTAAAGTTGGAGAATCCAATTCATTGCGAATCAGTTCATTCAGATGGTTCATGTAAATTAACTGATTCAGAAGTTAGAGTCAATAAATTATAGTTTCAAGTTTGTTTTCTTTAAGTAGGCTATAAATTTACGTTTGTGCTTGATACTGTCACCATATTCGAGATTTATTCAAAATCTCTCATTGTTTTTGTGCCAACCAAAATACAGCTCTGATTAAACTATAAATTGTAGGCCATATATATATATATATATATATATATATATATATATATCGATTATGGTAAGGGGTGTTACATTTCCGACGAGTGCTTGCGGTGTTCGGCCAATCACAATGCACTGGGTCAGCTGGCCAATCAGAGCAGACTGCATTTGTCAAAGGAGGGGGCTTTGTTGAAAACGACGTGTTTGAGAGAGGCGGGGCATAGAGGACCTACAATAATGTACAGTATTTGAAAAATAATGTGTTTTTTGAACATTACAGCATGTCAACATATTCTTACACCAAATACACAAAATAATGATCTTTAAAATAGCATCATATGACCCCTTTAATGTTTATACTGTACCCCTAAGTAACTTCAATGTAGTTAGCTACTTTTTGTTTGTAGCTTTTGACTGCCTCAAATTATGATTAGCTAGATTCAGAGTAGCTCCCCCAACACAGCTGTCTACACAGCTTATTGTTTGAATGATTTCCTGCAGAACCCTCATGTTAAAAAGACATTTATCAATGCAAACTTCCTAATACGTATTATCAACAGCTCTTTGGAGAGCAGGAATATTGATCACAAAACGTCTTGTCGACATGGGCCGCAAATTGTGAACCAGTATTGATTGCATTGCTTGAATATCAATTGTACTGACCTTAACCCATCCTAAGCACCTTCGTTCCCTCGATAAAAAGTGTTATGCTAATGAAGCATCCTTATGTTGATGCAGCATTTAAACATAAGGAAACACAGTTGAGACAGAGACAGTGGCAGGCAATAAATGAGCAAAGTCAAAGTTCATCCTCAATCGTGCTGTCAGAAAGGTGTTGCTATACGCCTCTCTAAATTAGATTCAAGATTTTGCACAAAGGAACGGCTCTGGGTCTGAATAAAACATTTCCTTTTTCACAACTTTTGGTGCCTCCATAAAGCAGCAGAAAAGACCAAATTCAGGGAGATGGAGGGAAAAGAATGCATCCGAAATCGGGTCTGTCATCTTCCATCAGTGACGAGGGGAATGAATTTACATGGCAGTGGATGGAGTTGCAGGCTTTGTCCGAAAGAGCCGTGTCTAGAATAGTAATAGAGATATTCACGCAATTTCTCTTTTTTTGCTTGTTAAGTGTAAAACATTGTAGTTGTTTTTCTCACCATTAACAGGCCTCGACTAATATTTTAATTCTCAAAGGTTGTAGGGGGTAGTAGAAATAATTGCAACACTTTTGGTTTTTGCTCATTTTAATAGAAAATGTTTAGCCTAACCTTTGAAATTTTGCCTCAAACATCTTTGCCACATATTAACAGTCATAATCTGTCAATAATATTTTAAATGTAAGTGAGTCAGCTCTAAAATGTAAATTATTATGTGTAGACATCACACATACACAACACATCCTCAAACTCAAGACATGTTTAGTAGTATTCACATAAATATATATTTATATTTATTCATATTACGTTCATGTTTGTGCTGGACCCTGATTTTCAGCTGTTATACAGAAATGTACAGTGAAGATAGTTATTTATTTATTTTAAAATTTTTTTGTAACATATTGTTACTAATCAGGTCCAAACACAAATATATGTAACTTTTAAAGGATAGATGAATGTTTTAAATCAGGTATGATTAGATTTACTGTAAATAAAATTAGGACCCTGAAAGAAAGAAAGAAAGAAAGAAAGAAAGAAAGAAAGAAAGATTCTGCTTAAAGGGATAGAAAATTACATTTCTGTCATTACAATTTCTCATCCTCATGTTGTTCCAAACCCAACCCAGGAAAAATGTGCTTCTGCAAAATGAAATTACTTTGCTTTTTGCACGTTTTGTGATACGTTCAAAGTGAATCTCCAATGAGTGGTGCATAAGTGAATTCGGTTTTATTCGAGACAGATGAACGCGAATCTGGCAATGCTTTATTATGTTAGTTGTTGTATCACAGCAGGTTAGAAAATTAAATGTCTGGGACCAATAGTGTTAACAAAAGCAAACACGAGATACAAACATATTTGCCGAAACAACCATGCCATTTTGGCTTGCTTCTACAAGTCTTTAAACTGTTTTATCATTGCCTGTGATTTTACAGCAGTCTCAAGCACAATAATGCTGTACCAGGTGAGCTACCGAGCAAGTTTACTACATCAGGAAAGCCATACATATGAAGCTAATAATGTGATGCAAATGTCAAAATGTATTATCTGACAAATAATGGACTATGATAAAAGTGTTTTGAAGTCATAACGTATAATAAGTCTGTATTAATTCATAATCTGCCCCGTAATCATAATTTATGTGAAAATAATTAAAAGGTGTTAATGTTTTGCTGCCACTGCAGAAATTGGTGTACAAATAATTTTCACTCATAGAGTGCTAGTAAATTTTAATGAATTACAAAGAAATGGCAAGTAACGTGTTAAATTAAACACAAAATTTCAACTTCAACTTCAACTTTAAAAAATCATTTGTTGTATGTGTGTTGTATCATTGTATATTTTTTTGTATGTGTATGTTGTCCAAACCTGTATTACTTTCTTTCTTCACAAAAGAATATTTTCTCTCAACTGTTTTGTCCATACAATGAAGGTCAATGGATCCAAAACAACATTAGACACAATGACTATCATTGTATAATGAATGAATGAATGAATGAATGAATGAATGAATGAAATGAAATGACAAAAAAAAAACTGAAATAATTGCACAGGTAATGTTCAAAATTATGTTCAAAATGTTTAAAATTCCCACAGGAGCAATAACATTAAATAATCATGTGTTAATTTAGCTCATTATTGTCATTTACAGTATAATGCCATCATATTCCTGTGCTGCGTTAACTTATTGCATATTCTCAACATAATGACATTGCTGCATGTGATGAAGGTGCATGTCAATGTAGCTTCATGCTAAACATGCTGGAGGCTATATTGGATCCGTGTTGGTAATGGGGGGCGTTCGAGGGCGGGTTGCCATAGCCTCATGCTAACCTGGTCTGTCAGCAGAATGTAATATGATGAGACGTTTCGCTTCATTGTTTGGCTTGCCGCCTGTCTGATACGCTGCTGCTCGGCTGCCTTTGATCATTAAGCCAAACCATGTCACCGCCCCTGGTGTCATGAATTATAACGTGCCGATCTTTGATCTTGACAAATATTTTTTCCCATTTTCTGGCCCTTGGTGGGTGATGTGTTACATTCCCTAACAAGGCAGTTCTGTTGTGGATCACAGAATGAATAATTTACCTCTAAAAGCAGCACAGCCAAGCAGTTTTCTCTTTTATTCTGTGCTATTGTCTTTGCTCATGCTTCTCTGTTTCCTCCTTCTGGCCTTCGTGGAGTTTTCAAAGAGCACAAATAGAAATCTAGTCTGTTAAGGTTTGTCAAGTAGCAATTTAAGGTAATATTATTCACCGTCCTGAAGGTTTCCAACAATTCTTTTCAATTCGTCATGCTTAACGATTTGCTCCTGCATGACTATAATGAAAGTCAACAGGAATTGTATTGAACACAGTTAGGATGAATATATGCATCAAATGCCAGAAAAAAAATAAGCGAGGAAAAAGACTGAAGATGTCTTGCCTTGAGGTTTGTCTGACACACTGTACTGTGACCTTCACACCATCAACCTCACACATCCAAGGTCCTTTCGCACACACATACACACACACACACACACACACACACACACACACATTGTGCAACCTTGTACGTGAGGGTCAGACTCTTTGTGAAATGGAAATGCACATCCCCTCCATATGGCATCACTGGCTTCCATGTTTAGTGTGATTAACACACACACACACACACACACACAAAACTGCCACTTCCATTTATTCATAAAGTAAATTTAAGAGGAAGAGAAAAACGCCCACAAAACTCCACAGGAAGGGACATATTTGCTAGAGGTACTTTGCTGTCTTGGTGATTTTAATCTTCACACTGTAATGCATTTGACAGCCATGGAAAATTAAAGACATTAGCTCAGCACTGCAAATTGAATCTACAGGTCTGAATAATATATTATGTTGAGATGTTGCATGTGTTCAGTGATAAACAGCCCCAGTGAAATGCCCTCCGAGTGGCAGCACGAGAATTATTAGCCCTTGCTAACTATTGGGCTCAAGAGCACTTTGCGGGAGGAAGAGCAGATGTGAGATTTTGCTCCCCAAACCACCAAGACTGTGAGTCATTGGGAGCTCAAAACACCTGGATAATCTTCCCGCAGATAGAATGAGTTTAGGCATGGTGGCACAACAGAACTATACATTAATGCTGACATTATAAAACACATAAATATCTGTGTACTGCAGGTGGAAGACTAAAAGCTCTACTAAATGTTTTAAGATTCTCTGAAGTAGCCTATGACTCTGAGGAAATGCAAGGCAAATATACGCAATGTATCTTTTCCTATTATATTGCATAAATTGAATATACAGTGCTTGTTGGCTCAGCTTTAGCAGCTCATCTGTAGCAAACTGATTTACTGTGAAATGTATTGTGATATTTTCTACATTTTCATGTCTCTTATGTGTTTCTTATTCCTTAGTTTGTTCCCTGCTGAAAAAGTAACAGCTTTAATCAGCCAGCAAACCACCTCAGTCCAGTTTTTTTTTTTTTTTTTTTTTAAGCAGGATAGTCAATCTGGTTTAGTTTAGTGGTCTTAGAGACGTTTTGGGTACTTGAAGCTTGGCCAGACTGGGAGACAAGCCAAACCAGATTAGACCAGCTAAGACAAGACCACCTTTGGCTGGTTTAAGATGTTTTCTCTCTCTCTCTCTCTCTCTCTCTCTGTTGTAGATGTAAAATTAGCCAGCTGAACAGCCACATCCTCTTGGCCAGACTGGGAAACCACTTGAACCTGATTAGACCAGCTAAGACCAGCAAAGCACCTTAGGCTGGTTAAGCTTTTTTTTTTTTTTTTTCAACAGGATTGTCAATCTGGTTTAGTTTACCAGTCTTAGCGATGTTAAAGGGGCTGTTTACACCTGGCCACTTCATGCGTTTTGTCTGATCGGATAGCTATCCAATCGTGAAAAGGCCAGGTGTAAATGCCCTCCGAAACGCATTTGAGACGGATATAAATCCGATCGCTCAAACCACTTCAGGAGGTGGTCTGGGCCGCATTCCAGACGAAACTGGACAAGTGTAAATGCATCTGGTTGTTGAAACCACATATGTAAATTTTACTCCTCCCAAAATGTTAAAATAATAAACGTGTGAGGGCGTGTTATATAGGCTATATGACATTATAGTCAGATATGACTGCGCTAATGCAACACGCATCGCAGTGGACGAGTAGCTGAGTATCTCTTCAGCAAGCCGACGTGCAAACTGCCGCGAATGAAACAAAGTAATACGCAGACGGTCAACACACAATCATCTTCATTAAAAGTAGTAAGACAAACTTATCTTTCCAGTGCTGATGCCGCGCGCTCTCCTATTGCAGTCTTTGATCTTGAAATGAGCTGATAATTAATAAAATGCAGCGCTTATCTTTTGATTTCGTTGACGTGAACTCCGTTAAATTTAAATATAGCGCGGGAATTGAAGATCGGATTTATATCCATTTTGCGACGACACATTTATGTGGCCAAGTGTAAATGGAAACGTTTTAACAAATCAGATATCCGATCAGCGAAAACGCATGAAATGACCAGGTGTAAACAGGCCCTTAGAGACAAGCCAAACCAGTTTAAACCATCTATAACCAGCAAACCACCGTAGGCAGATTTAAAAGTGCAGTAGGATATCTTGGAAAATGCTAACTTTAGCCTGATAGCACTGAAAGCGAACGTCCCACCCTCCCTGCAATGGCCATCCAAAGCCACGCCCCCTGAACGCATATATGCTCACAGACCAGAATACCAGAGGCAACATTACAATAGGCTACATCAGCGGTTCCCAATACATCAGTGAAGACGCTGCGCAGCGCAAATCCGTGAATGAATGTTCCGAAGTGAAGTAAACTTAAACGGATTTCCCCTGCTCAGGGAGTAGGGAGCAATGAACAATGTGTAGGGAGCATGTCGATCAGGACACAGTTCATGTACGTAGCTCACTCATCTGAATCGGGTGTGTTAAGGAACTGAAATACATTCAACGATGTAAGTTGATTTAGTAGAAAAGTGCTTGAAGCAAAATGTATAAAAAAAATGTAAATGTTAATCAAATTTTAGCATATCACAGTTAAACTCATACATGTGTTTATTACGTAATTCACCAGTATGACTTTGCTTTGGTATCATGTCACACATCTAATAATGATTTAATTCTCTATATCAGCATTAAAAGGTTTTGCTCTTTTGCTGTTCCATTTAGCCTAATTGCACAATGACTGAGAACCCAACCACAATAGAAATTCTCCCTAGAATTGCACTGTTGCAATCAAGTCTTTCTCACATTTAATTTAGATAAAAAATGGCTTTCACAGTTGTGAATATGACCTTATATTTACCAACAAGACAAACAAGTCAAATAAGGCAAATCATTGATTAACTATATACAGCAGAAATTGTGTTGCCAAGTACAGATTGTTGCTTTGTTTGTTGATTTATTTCAACTGGAGTTCAGATGATAATAAGCCTTGACAATAATGAAGAGCTGACAATTAGAGTAAAGCATGAGAAAGTTTTTCAAACCTTTGTTGTGTAGCATATGCCACTCTATAAAACCGTATCCTTCTGAAGGATAGCAGAGTTAGGAAAGAGTGGCTGAAATATCCTTTTAACGATGGGTCTGATCGTTTTAAACTGACTTTATCCATTTATGCTGCACATTTCAGTGTGGATTGTTTTATGAATCTGTCACAATGCAATGTAGGATTTACAGTGAGGCTGTTACAAAAGAATGGGGTAATGCATGGGGTAACTAAATTTTAAGTTATATATTATGTATTATATTATATTTGAAGTTTCTCATTTAACATTTGAAGAGGACATTTACTTTAAGTTTTACATACAGAGAAAAAATATATATTAACAGTCAAAAGTTTGAAATCATTAATATTTTATTAATGTGAAATGTGTTCATTTTGAAAGTAGCCTCTTATGATCACCAAAGCTGCATTGATTTTATAAAATAAACAGTAAAACTGTAATGTTCTAAAATATTATTACAATTTAAAAGATGTTATGGAATTTTTTGGAAAATATTATTCTACATGGTTCTACATTTTTCTACATAACACTTCTTGTCTTGCACTTGTCTCACACTTTTTAAATGGGGGTAAAAAGATGAATTTTTAAATAACCATTCTTTCTTGCAACAGAGAATCTAAGTTGTTGGAACCCCAAACAATGATGAGTCAATTTCAACAGAACATGAGGGTTCAGACGCACATAGACATACATATACAGATATATTCAATGATGTGCTTTTGTGTACAAACACCAAAACATCCACACACACAAACAAGGACCAGACACGAACACACTGTGTTCTGACTGTCTGCAAGGTCAGCAGCATCTGGTCCAGAGTGAAGACAGAAGAGATAAATCACCACTGCCAGATTTGAGCCAATAAAATGGAGAGAGAAAGAAAGAGGATAGGGGAAAAAGAAAGAGAGTAGGACTTTAGAGAAAGATAGCAAATGTTCTACAGTACAGAAGAGGGCATGCAGAAAACAAATGGTGAGCTAAGGGTTAGCGTTGCAGGATATAGAGACTAATGGGAGTCTGTGAAGGTTGTTAGTGATTCAAGGTTGTTGCAAAGAAAATGGAAGCTACAACCATGACTCACAAATGAGAGCGTACAAGTTCATTAGCACAGTGCAGCGGTCAAAGGAACCTGTACAGATTAATTTGGTGATACTTGCACTTTGTTTTATTTCATACACGCAGACAAAAAAGCTCTGTTCCAAAACCTATGAGCTGCCCAGTGGTGGACAGTAACGATGTATTTTTACTTCGTTAAGTATATTTTTCAAGTATCTTTAGCCTACTGGAGTAATTTAATTTTGAGTGACTTTTAATTTTACTTCACTACATTCCAAAGCATAAGATCGTACTTTTTACTTCACTACATTTCTTGAAACATATCGTTCCTCCTTATTTTGAAATAAAGAAATCATCACGCGATCCGAGACGCAGAAGCAGTTTCCGATTCATGAACGAACTGATTCTTTTCAATGAACCCGTTAAATGCATTTGTCATTTTAGCGTTCAGAAGGGTGCTCGCGAGCGCCCCCCTTGCGGCCGTTATGCACCCTCGATCCGCACTTCTGCCGAGCCCGCACTGGGGCGAGCTCCGCAGCAGACTTCTACCCGACAGTCAAAGCGGCATTTCGTCACGAAAGTGCGGACTCAGAGGAAGACTGTGAGGGTTTAGGGTGCCATTTGGGACAGGGCCACTGCAGAACACAAGATCCAGGGGGCATGGTTGGATCCACATCTAGGGGGTGGAGATTGGTAGGTTTAGGGGTGGAGATGGGTGGGTTTAGGGATCAGGGGGTGGAGACGGGTGGGTGATCCGTTCAGAGCGAGTCTCCAGTGAACTGAATTCACAAGTCTGACAAGAACCGGGGATCCCCTGAGTGCACGCGCAACTGATGCCGCGAAAAGTAAGTTACTAATGTCGAATGTATGATTAATTATTTAACTGAAAATCATATTTAGGTCACAACTGTCAGTTGTTTGTGAAGTAAATCTGATGTAAAAGGCGATCTGTTTAAGCCCACTAAAATGCACGTCCACATCAATGTGTAGGTTTTAGTTTGTTTTTTTTTTAAATGCAGACAAAAATAACACAAATTAAAATAATTCTAATGCACGTTCACCTTCCCCCAAATGTTATTCATTTAGCCCTATGTGACATCTGTTTTTATAGTTCCCTTTCATGGGAACTTCGAACTGCGTCCTCTAGGGGTCGCTATGGGGGGAACGCCTCGTCGTGACCCGTGTCTGAAGCATACATTGAAAAAACACCAACTCGTTGGCCGGCGACAGCCATGACGTCACTACCGGTGCGACTATAGTATAAATAGGCACCGGGAGCTACACATCATTCTCTTCTTCGTCTTCATTGACTGTTTTGTTTGAAGCGTGCATTTCTGTGGTAAGAATGATGTCTATTCATCTCATTATGGCGAGCACTAGCAAAGCATTTAAGGATGTGTGCATCCATGTTGACGTTGTTTAACATCTGATGACACACACGATCTATGCGTTGTTTGTTTGGGCAAAGAGCACACACGTGATGCATCCGAGGGGGCAATCGGTGTGCACTGCGAGC
>NW_015624837.1:300264-301278 GCF_001515625.1 Sinocyclocheilus rhinocerous
AGGCGTTCCCCCCATAGCGACCCCTAGAGGACGCAGTGTCTCGTTCCCTACTCAGGGAACCATGGTTACATAAGTAACCTGAGACGTTTTTTGTCAACACACATTACATAGGCTTAGCCTATTATATATCTGGATCCACTAATCTTCCTTACTGACTTAGTGCTGGCTACTTGACAATTCATAATAATTCATGGGTAGAGTGGGGGAAAATGCCCCCCTTAAGAACTGTATTTTTTACAGTTCTTTTTTAAAGTTTGTAAAAGTTATGTGAATAAAAAAACAAACAAATGTGTTTAGAATAGTTATCCTTGTTTGCAGTAACAATGACATACATTATGAAAAATGTCCAGAGTTTTCATTTGATTCGATTTTTAACAAAAATATTATTTAATTCATATTATTTAAATTTATTATTGTAATAAAAACAGTTTTGCCATTATTCTTCATATTATTTACCTAAAGCGACTAATGAATCTGAAGTCTTCCACGTTCACAGGAAATAGCTTTCTTTTGTACTGAAAAAAAAAATTGAATTGAATGAACTGGGAATTAAATGTCCCATGCACTTCACATGAGAAGGCACTATATAGCTGTGTCCCAATTCAGAGGTTGTATCCTTCGAAGTCTCTATTTGAAGACCAAATCACAGTGGCACGACAAAGGCTGTCCCATTTTAAAGGTTCCTTCAAATGTGGCCTCAAAATTCGGCTTGACAAATGGATCCTTCGCGGCCCAAACTAACCAAGTGGTTCAAATGTTGACTTACATCTTATTAAGACGTGATTTTATAGACAGCTTATAGTTTTTATTATTTACAAAAATTTATCAAGGATAACATATTTAGGCAACACTCAATTTGACCTTGGAAAGATGCAGCCCCTGAATTGGGATATAGCTTACATGTACTTGTAAGCTCATTATGAAAAAAAAAAAAAAAAAAGAGATTAGGGATTACTTATAACTAGGGATGCACCGATACCGATACTGGTATCGGTCGCCCGATACCGATACTTT
>NW_015624837.1:301288-325926 GCF_001515625.1 Sinocyclocheilus rhinocerous
GATGTGCGCGAGCTGATAAGCAAAGCACGCTGAGTGGATTGAGCGCGCAGCGCCGCAAATGCGCGAGCTTGTCGAGTGAATATCCCTTTCTCACAGACATCACTGGAAAGTATGTAGTTCGGTCGGATATGTCAGAAAGAAGTAAGTAAAACAATGCACAATTTACTTAATGGTAGGGAGGGAGGGAGAGAGAGAGAGAGCGCACACTTCTGTTAAAAATTTACAAATGCAATAAAAATATTGGTATCGGTACTCGATATTGACAAGTACCAAAAATAAAAGTATCGGTATCGGGTGAGTACTGGAAAAAGGGGTATCGGTGCATCTCTACTTATAACCAAAAGTTACATATTAACCCTAACCCGTATGCAGTGATCAAAGACATGGGTGATTTAATGTGATTCATACAATTACATTTAAATAAATTCAATTCAATTAAACACCGTTTTAATTGATTGATAGCCCTAAAATACATAAATGTGAATGTCATCTCAATTACTGCACTTAATTTTCATCTTTTAGGCCTATACAAAAAATTTAGTTTGAATTGTTGTGTCAAATGAAATGAATCAATCAGCTAATTAGAGAACAATAACATACATCCCCATTTAAATGCTCAAATTGATTTATTTTAACCTTAATGTGCTAGTTTTTGTGTTCATCACCATGGGATCAGTTTATGACCCATTGCTCTTCAGTTTGCTATTCACTAAATATTCAGTTCTTTTCTGCGCTCATCAAATGCCTCTAGATGCTTTTTAGAAAAAGATGACAAAGACCTCTTGTGTTTTCAGACAGTTAAAGGATGTGCTCATCTCCTAGCAACTAGTTAGCAGCCCACTCTGATAACACACTGCTGAGATGAAAGTCAAACAAAGCTAAATCTGATTACACTGCCAAAATGAGCACAGAACTGTCTCTGGCTAATATCAGGCCAACAGCACCCCACAATAGCCTACAATATTGTTTATTTCAAATAGCATGATGTAAGTGGAAAAAAACACCAAGAGCTTTAAGGGGGGCTGAGAGTGGGACGTGAGGTTGTGGGTGGGGGTAACAGAGTGGTGTTTGTTTTTGCATTGTTTTCACCGAACACTATGAGGCTTTGTTGTATTATGCACTATGGTTATGAAGGTTTTGAAGTCTGAGCTGGTTTAACTGGATAAAAATTTTGTGTATGTGGCCCGTGTGCTAGTGTGTGTGGAGGCAGTGAAAGAGGATCAGGATGAGTATTGATCCCAGACGAATGCATCTCTACTCAAGGTCGCACTGCTTTGAACCTGCACACATACACACACGCGCAAGAGGTGAAGAAAAGCTGCTGATCTTATTTAGGGGAGGTTATAACCCTGTCGTCCTGCCCGTGTCAAATTCCTCTCATTAATTTAGGCCTTTCTTATGCAAGTGACCCGCTCAGTCAAGTTCACCTCAGGTTTCATTTGCATCTCATTTCCAGAGCCCTGTATGCTAATCAGAATGAGCTAGCAACATTAAAATGTCCACGTGTGGTCATTTGATTGTGCGAATCAATGCTTTAGAGGGGTGACGGATGGCGAAGAGCTGTGCCGATCGTGATTGACAGGTTGGGAGTCGGTGACTTGCTAGACAGGTCACAATATTTCAGCTGACAGTCAAATATTAGCACAACCTTCATGACACAAAGACAGTCTGGGTCAGGAGTATTATCCGCACAAACACACACACAAACACACACACACACACACACACACACACACACACACACACACAAAGATAGATTCATCAGAGGGAAGCAAGCCCACAAAAACAGGACATGACTGTGCAGGTGACACCAGGGGTTTTGAGTTGGGCGTCATGGCAACAGGGGTCAGAGGTGAAAGGATCGTGCGGCACGGGGATGATGATGAGAGTGTGTACTGCAGCGAGAAGTGAGGGGTAAAGACAGTGTGTGTGTGTGTGGAAGGATGGACTTGATAAATGGCTCTGCTCCAAAGCCTAGTGAGCTGCCTTGCTGTATGCGTGCGTGCGTGTGAGGAAGGACGGGCTTGATAAATACTGGCTCTGTTCCAAAACCTAGTGAGCTGCTTTGCTGTATCCTGCCTACATATAAAGCTGCCTTCTAAACAGCATAGTAACAGAAACAGACCTTCATACATGACTACCTTGCTGAAAAACAATATCTGAAACGAGTCTAAACTGTTTGTCTGGTCTTAGCTGGTCCCCCAGCCTGGTCATGTTGGTCTGTTGCCTGGTTTTAGAGGGGTTTGGGGCATGTTGCTAAGCTAATGATACAGTTTGACATTAGAATAGAACATTAGAATTGACAGAGTTTGACATTATGTTGCTAAGCTAATAGAGTTTGACATTAGCATGTTGCTAAGCAACATGAAGTTTGCTATTAGTATGTTGTTAAGCTAATGATGTAGATTTTGACATAGCATGAATTGCTAAGCTAATGATGTAGAGTTTGACATAAGTATGTTGCTAAGCTGATGACGGAGTTTGGCATTAGCATGTTGGTAAGCTAATGATCTAGAGGTTAACATTAGCATGTTGGTAAACTAATGACTAATGACTAACACCCTAAAGCATGCCATGAGTTTGTTTGGGGGTAATTGGGAATGAATGGGGGAAAGTCACGTGAGAGGAGACAATGTCTCCATCGCGATATGATTGGATATGACTGGTTATGTTTGGCTGTGATTGGTTCATGCGATAAATCCTGCCTCTTGTGTTTGTGTGCATTGGCGAATCAGTCTGAATGAACAACTAATTTTAAAAAGTAAGTAAACAACTCACACACTTAGATATAACCACTTTGTTATGTCAAAATAAGACTTAAAATGGCATGAAAACATGATCTGTGGGAGTTTTTAGTGAGTAATCAGCTTGGTAAAATTTAAAGTAAATCTCTGTTTCTGTGACCAGTACTTACCGAGCTTTGATGACAAAAATATAATATAAATTCAAAAATAGTTAAACGTTAACTATTAAAAAGAACAACTGAACATAAGTTCACAGATAAAATATATTATTTAAATTGTTACTGCCTTGAGTTATTGTTTTGGAATAAATGTAAAATGCTTAAAAACACTAACTTGATGAGATTCATACTTGGATTTAATAAATAAAATATTGATTACATTATAAATATTGATTACATATATTATATTATATATATATCACAGCAAAAAATTTACAATACAAGAGGAAAGCTTCAGTGCTTTGGAAGGCTTTGTTTTGCAAAAGCACTCTTTATTTATACTTTCAGGAATTCAATTAATTTAGTATGTTTCTTTATCTCATTGTTGCCACTTCTGCTCTGTCTGCCAATTTTGATGGATCTTTCAGTGCATTCTGGGATTGCCTTCTTCACACTGCTGCCTTAGAATGGCCAAAAGAATAAAAATGTTGTCTTAAGGTTTGGGACGTAGCCCCTGACTTGCAACAATGACATTGTTTTGATTAGCTGTTAGTTCTCAGTTGATCAGAAATGGCAGCTATATATCATAATCTTTGAGGATGATATTTTTGGACAACATCCTGGGGATCTGACAGCTGTGTGAAATGGGTCACGAACCAGGCAGCACAAACTGAAACCCTTTGGACTATGCAGTGGACACTGACATCATGAAATACTGTTGATATTTTATGGGCCAGTGAAACTTATTAATATGAAAGCGAATATATATACATACTTACCCTGACCTAAATTTTCCATATGAGTGAATTTTGCATTACTTGCCCAGTAGATTTCTTATTAAACTGGTTCTAGGAAATAGACTCTTAAATAGAAAGGAAGGAATCCCAAACATTTTTATATGGGAGAAGACCACTAACCATTTCAAATTAACTTTAAAGCATGTTGAAAATCTTTCAGAATGTAGAAAGAGCTCAGAACATCTCTCAGCAGTCTATTTAAGAGTAACAGAGGCAGAGGAGGCCATAAATACTTTTCCCTCAGCGCACAGCTTAATATACAGTTGTAGAAATAGGTAAAGGAGTGCAGAGATTTTTTATTCTCTCTTTATCTCTCTATCTCTATAGTCTGGACTGAATTGAAGTGGTGAACTATCCCTCGTTTCTGTACCTCTTTTCCTGCGCTCCCTAAAGGCCTCCGTTGGTTAGCAACCCACACGTCTGATATGTATTTAAAAAACATCAAAGTACATTATTTAACAAGCATGTTGGAGAGGCAGACTGAGTTAGAAGTAGAGAGATGGAGAGAGAGTTTATATTCTGAAAATCCTACACAACCCTGAAAATCCTGAAGAAGTGAGAGAGCCCAAAAAAATTTTTCAAAGTACAAAAACTTTTTAAACTTTATCTGAAGTGTATTTATTCATTTATTTCTTTATTACTTAGTATTATAGAAGGTTTTTGTGTCAATCTTGGCCACTGACTATAGTTTCACGTTTACCATATGCGTCTACTGCTGCGGAAATAAACTCACTCAGTACAACTCTTTTCAACACATGGTTAATAAAATCATTGTATGCACGCATACAGTTTAGAAAAATATAAACTTAGGGTGACCATACATCCTCTTTTCCCCTAACATGTTGGTCAAGATTTCTAAATTTCTCAATTTTTTCCCCGTTGTTTTCATACTTGTTGAAGGTAATGACTGAAAAGTAGTTTGACCAATAGCATGCAGGCATTGTACAGAATTGACCAATCGGCAGGATCTACAGAGAATGGTCAAAGCAATGCAGGTACTGTACATGTACGCATAATGTATGAAGACTGTAGAGAGCACGTCAATAGAAAAACAAAGCCAAAACCTAGACATTTTAGGCAATTTAGAAATCCCGGCCGCTAAAAAGTGGACGTACAGTCACGCTAATGAACTTTATATGCAAATGCCCAAAGTATACATGGGTTAATGACTGTAAGTGTGTCCATCATGACAAAATAAGTATTATTTAAAAAATGGTCTATAATATGTCAAATCTTTAGTGTTCATGTTGGTTTCGAGAAAAAAAAGAAAAAAGAAAGGAAAAAATAAATGCCATTTTCAAGAAATGTTTAAATATATTGACTCAAAAATGTCATGTGGTGCAACCATCAAGCAAAAAGAACCTATTCTTTTTTCATCATATTGTACTTTGAATAAATGTGATTCTCGTATACACAAAATAAATGTATTTGATATATTTACATTAATATATTAAATATAATATATATGTTCTTAGACAGTCACACCGATTGACATTTTACACCCTGAATACTATTTTCTTGTTTTATGAATTTTTCCCCCCTTGCATGTTGGCCACATCAAAAACAATTTGGCAGACAAACTTTTTTCAAATATTAATGAACAGTGAGGCAGTTTTGTTACCATATTTTCTATATATTCTATTCATATCTACTAATAATCAAATATTGTTAATAAGCTACTTAATAAGGTTTTAATTTCAAAAATTTCACTCTGGCATGTTTGATTTTATGTATCCAAAAAATATCAAAATGAGTTTTAATTAATCTATTAAAAACATGCTCATCATAGAAGAGGTGTATTCTAGAAGAGGTGCAGTCATTCTATGTATGAATTGCACATTTTAGATATGTTTCAATAAATTAATTGTTTTGGATAAAAAATAAATAAGCATCATGTCATTGTCCCACATATAACAGACTTTTGTTAACCCAGCTACAATCTTGAATTTGCAAGCTGCATGTGAAATCTGAATTAAGTATAGGAATATGTAACAATGTGATTTAAGCACTGAATCCTCCGGCACCTCCTGCGCTATTTGCAGATTTTGAAATGCTTATGACAGACATAACTGTCTTCTCATGCTGCCTGGTGTTTTTTTGTTTTTTTTGCCTCTCATTTGCATAAACTTGAGCATTTCTCAACTTTTTAAAGCTCGCAGTGCTGTCAATTCCACAATACCCCACATGAGCCTGTCACTCAGCTCCCACAGAGAATGAACTGAAAACGCCTGCTCAGCTCTGCACCAGTGAACACGTACTGTTAGCCAGTGACCGAGGTCAGAGGTCGTAGGTCTAATACCAGGATGTCTGATAAGACTGATAACAACCAGGATGTCTGATAATGCTGATAACGACAGCATTTTGGTCAAGTTTAGGGGGTGTCTGTGTGTGCAAGGAGCTAAACTGCAAATATTATCAGAAAACGGTCTAGTGTAAAGAAGAAAAAAAAGAATAAGATGAACATAAAAGTGGTGGTATTGTTACAAAATCAACATGTGCAATAGTGTTATAAAACTGGTTAAGCAGCGAATGAGTGTAACATTTATCATAATATATGTGACTTTAAAAATGTCATGTAGTGCAATCATCAAGCAAAAAGTTTCTCTTTGTGATACATGAAGTGTGATACATGTGACTGTAACCATCTTATATTAAATATGTTTATTTTATATTTATATTAATAAATATTGTTAATTGGGCAGTCATTCCACATGACATTCTTAAATTTCCTGTTTAATTTTTTGTACTGAATGTTGGTCACATCAAATGACTTTAATTTGACAGACAGACAAATGTTTTTCAAATATTAATAAGCAGTGGAGCAGTTTTTTTTATTATTTGTGATATTTATAAATTATTCTAAAAAGTAAGCACATTTTTTTCTCATATTTCTCTTTGAACGTGTGATGCATGTGAGTGTATATATTTATTATTAAATATATTTATTATTTTTCTATTTAGTGTTTGGGCAGTCATACCACATCACATTTCAAAACTTTAACTACTGTTTCCTGTTTAATCATGTTGGTCACATCAAATTACTTTAATTTGGCAGACAGACAAATGTTTTTAATTTTTTTATTTATTAAATTTTTTTTTTTTTTTGATTTTTAGATTATGCCAAACTGCTTTTTGATTTCTTTCTTTCTTTCTAATTAGTTTTTTTTTCTTCATTATGATATCAGGAAATTTGTATCACCCTTACATTTTGGAATTTATGCAAATTTGCACATGTGCAATAATACTATATGCTTGGTTCAGCAGCGTATGAGTATAATAATAATATTTGTCACTCTTATATACAGTGGGTACGGAAAGTATTCAGACCCCCTTAAATTTTTCACTCTTTGTTATATTGCAGCCATTTGCTTTCTTCCTGTAGGTTGGTGATTAAAAGATGTTTATCCCCAAGGCAACTCCTCGTAGCCTCCAGCAATAAGAACCGTGCTTGTGTATATCTGTGCGGTTTCATTGCTTAGCACACTGAAGCCTCCTGAGCTCATCTCTAAAGCTCTCAAATCACAGAGAAACCATTCACATGAACAATGAGCCTCAGATAGCAGCCTTAAATAAATTCACATACAAGTTTTGAGTCTTTCATATATTGTCTTTTCTCCGTGTTTAGAGTTGTTCCACGTCTCAAAGAGAGGCTGGCAGTATGAAAAGCTCAGAAGAGGGAAATGTGAGAATCCTTCGCCTAACCTCAAAGCTACACTGATAATTAGGCTGAAGAATGGAGTGTGTAAAGTGAAGAGGAGAAAAACGGGATCTGTTCCTTTTCTTCTTAGCTCTTTTCTTGTTCTTTACTGCTCCAGTGTAATTATCTGCTCAGAACCCCATGCCACCTACCTAAACCTTGTGTGAGCAGGAGAGAGTGTGCTAGTCTACACACACTTATGTGTATGAGAGCTCACCAACCTCCAAAAACAAGTCACCTCAATACAGTCAGCTGGACTCCTTTGCACAAGGGTAATTAGGCTCATCGAGTGAGAGATGCAGAACAAATGGGTACCACCATTAGTGAGGCAACAGAAAGGAATAAGTACAATTGTGACCAATTTTGTAGACTTAAAGAAATAATTTACCCAAAAATGTAAATTTGGAGAAATTTTGCATTACATCACTTGCTCACTAATGCATCTTCTGCAGTGAATGTGTGCCGTCTATCTAAACAATTTCTTTAACATGATGCACAACATGTGCATATCAGTGTCCCAGACATTTAAATGGAATTGAAAATGAAACCTCAGAAAGCGCATTTCAGATTCGGCATTATGATTTTAAAATTTACTTTTGAATTAACTTTTGCTAAATCATTTTAACCTGAATTGCTGAAAACTGTCATTTTTAAATGTTCTTTAATGGACTCTAATTCAGCAAAAAAAAAAAAAAAAAACTCTTATCAGGGAAAATGTTTTGCTGTATAGGGTTTTTGAGTTTGCTAAGCAGTTCTTTGGAGAAGATTTAAAAAGTTGTTTTAATGTCAGCATATTCAGGTACAGTCAAAGCTAATATTGCTGATATCAATAGACCTTAGTCAGTGTAGCGCCATAGTTAATTTTTGACAGGCATGAAACAGGGATAAGAGGGATAGAAGTAAAGTGCGTTCAATGGATTGTACGGTTGTTTAACAACATACCGATTGTTCAGCTGATTAAATGTCTTCCCTTAATAAAAAAAAAGCAGGAGACAAAAACTCCATAAAACACTTTTGACAGTTTGACAGTGAAAATAGCATGATCTGGGAGCTTTATACAGGGCATGCCATTGTAAAGACTTTTTTGTAAAGAAAGTTTATGCCTCACAGCCTTGTTTTCATCCATGTTAAATTCAGTATGGCATCCACCCTAACTAAGGTCTGTACCAATAATGCTATTACCTGAATTTTTTTTCATGGACTGAGGATATAATTTCACTCTAAAAATAAAAAAATAAAAAGGTACAAAAGCTATCACTGGAGCACAACATTATCAGCATTAAGTAGAACTAAACTTTAAAATATCAGAGTTCTTTGTTTTACATTTATTGATAATTAGAATATGATCAGTCAACAACTTCTACATTTCTACAAGTCAAACAGCACAAAAACCTATCAGCCCTTGATAGATGTCACATTTAGCTTTGTCCTTATTTAGTTGAGAGAAATAACTCTGGATGATGCTTCTTTTCGCTGCCATGACCTCTGGCAAGACCTCTGTTTGAATGAGTGCTGTGAGTCTGACTGAACGCTGTTTGACTGCTTGTGCTTTTCAGCATTTCTGTGTCCAGACAAGCGGACGGAGAAGTTGTTCTGATACTACACAATTAATGGCTAGGCATTACCATCAAAAACCTTTATCAATCAGCATAATTCATGTTTACAATATCAGCCTATTAGAATGATTTCTGAAGGCTCATGTGGCACTGAAAAATAATTTTTTTTTTAAATGTGGTTTCGTGTTGATTTTAAATTTTATCATACATTTAAAATACATTTTGTTATAAACCTATTGATGAATAATGAAAAAACATTTATATACAGATTTGTGTGTGTGTGTGTGTGTGTGTGTGTGTGTACTGGTTCTAAATCAATTTCTTCCCTTTTTCCACCAAAGCATCTCTCCTTTTTTTTCTTTTCATGGTTTCCTCCAGCTTACTTTTGAGTTTCACCTTAGGCTTCGAAGCACTAAAAAACCTGAAAAAGACAATCTAGTTTGAAAGGCTTCCTAACAATCTCCTAAAAGTCACAGCCTAAAGAAAGTATCAAACTATATTGACTGTAAAAAAACAACAATGGCACATGAACAGTTCTGATCTAAATGTCAAGTGTCTCTGTCACAGAGGTTTATATGTATGAGTAAGCTGCAGAAATGCACTTGCATTCAATGCTCCGCTCTTCATAACCATGCTCATATGACAAGCTCACCTTCACATGCC
Organism: Sinocyclocheilus rhinocerous; assembly: GCF_001515625.1. Lineage (NCBI taxonomy): Eukaryota > Metazoa > Chordata > Actinopteri > Cypriniformes > Cyprinidae > Sinocyclocheilus > Sinocyclocheilus rhinocerous. The sequence goes on from NW_015624837.1 coordinate 310,904, forward strand.
TCTCTTTGCATCTTTGTATATTAAACATGAAGTGGATTTGCTTTACCATCTGACAAAATGTGTGCAATATTGGCCTGTCACATTCATTAACAGATGATGCATAGAACAAATACTAGGCATGAGTCGACTGAATGCACACACACACACACACACACGAGTCCCCATGAGTCTGTGTGTAGTCAGGTTTAAGTCCCCACCAGTATATATAAACCAGTACACACACACACACACACACACACACACACTCAACATGCAGAGCATCTCATACTCACTAGAAAATACACACACACACACACACACACACACACACACACACACTCAACATGCAGAGCATCTCATACTCACTAGAAAATACACAGTGGCATGCTAATGAGATAAGTAGGAGATAGGATCAGAGTTTACTCATAACTTACCTCCCTCAGGGAACAATCACTACAGAGAAAGAGAACGAAACTTAAGTCATTGACCGTGTGTAGCCTTAATTGCATTTAGTCTTAAAAGGATAGATAAAAAGAAAATAAATAAACAAAAATTATGTCATCATTTACTCATGTCGTTGTTTTGTTTTGGACCCCAATGACTTTCACTGTAGGACACAGACATTCTTTAAAATATCTCCTCAGGCCATCCAAGATGAGTTTGTGTCTTCATCGGAACAGATTTGGAGAAATTTAGCATTCCATCACTTGCTCACCAGTGGATCCTCTGCAGTGAATGGGTGCCGTCAGAATGAGAGTCCAAACAGCTGATAAAAACATCACAATAATCCACAAGTAATCCACACAACTCCAGTCCAGCAGTTAATGTCTTTTGAAGAGAATAGTTTTGTGTTGCTTCTGGCTAAAATACGAGTCCTCTATCCATAATGTTGCTTTCTCCAGTGAAAATGTCATCTTGTCTCAGTCGTTTATAAGGGAAAACAGTCCAAAACTTGTATAAACTAATATGTCAGTGAGTTTTGATATGAGAGGATAACAGTGGAAGGACTTTTTCACTGGAGGAAGCGTTATTAGACTGAAGATAAAATGTATTAATTATTGTGTGGATTACTTGTGGATTATTGAGATGTTGCTGTTTGGACTCTCATTCTGACGGCACCCATTCACTGTACAGGATCCATTGGTGAGCAAGTGACATAATATTAAATTCCTCCAAATCTGTTCGGACGAAAAAACAAACGTATGTGCTTATTCACATGACACAGCTGTAGCTAAAATTTCTCAAGGTTGCCTCTTAAAAATTAGTCTTTTTTTTCAGTTGTTTGAAGGTAAATATCCACTTCATCCAAAACTGTTTCTTCTCTCTGTTTTTAAGTATCCTGATACTGTTTTACAAACTGATGAACCACATCAGATGTGTCAGTGAGAGAGTGGTCCAAACAAATGTGAATCGATTCACCCTTTTGTAAAACTGTTTGGCCAATTCACTGAAAAGAAATAACCAAGTCAAATGAATGGTTCATTCACAAATAAATGGCATCACCTGTTCAGCTGACAAAAATGCGGGACACACATAATAACTGTTGAAATATTCACACAGACAACATTCCTCAGGTCAGTCGGAGTGCTCATGGTACTGCATTCGCCACTGTTTGGAATGGTAAATGATGACAGAAAATGATGACTATCTCTTTAAGACTGTCCTTTATGACAGTGGTTCCCAACCCTGGTCCTGGAGGCACCCCAACACTGCACATTTTGCATGTCTTCTTTCTCTGACACACACATTTCACATCTTGAAGTCTCTACTCATGAGCTGATGACCTGAATCAGGTGTGTTTGATTAAGGAGACATGCAAAACGTGCAGTGTTGGGGTGCCTCCAGGACCAGGGTTGGGAACCACTGCTCTATGAGACAATAAACTAGTGAAAAACATCTCATATAAGCTCGTAGGATAGACACAAAAACACTCTAAGCTCAACCTTTAGCCATAATAACTGTTAAAGTACTCTAATACATCCATATCCATCTCTCAGCGGACCAATGAGACTCTGTGTCCCCATTCAAAAGCCAATCACCGTGAAGTAAATTAATAATGAGCTACAGTTTCCGGCATGTCTCCTGCATCATTAATGCATGGATTCTAAATATTTCTAACTCGTGTGAAGACCAGATAATAAATCTTCATATATCCGTATGGGACAGTGTAATATTTGCACAATTTCACTTTATTCATAGCAGATGCTGCAATTCAGCATAACTCATGACTCAAAGAGATGTCAGGACATGAAAAACATGGTCTGGTTGAAATATGGTTCAGGGCATGGAAAATGTGGTCTGGAGGAAAACAAATTATTTCTGGAGTCTGTAGGGAGTCTGAAGCTCAAGTGAGGGCCGACCTCCCATGAGGAGTGATGGCTAGTTAGCTAGCTTACCATAATGTCCCCCGTTCTGACCATAATGCTTTTAGCATTGCAGGAGTAGTGGACTGCATCTACTTATGGATTTTGAGAGGACCTCACTGGTCATTTGTTCCCACATTATTCATTAAGCAGCTAAATACTTGTGATTATTAAGTAGTTGCTGTTATTAGTTGTACATAATGGGGAATTGCATGTCTTAAGAATTGAATCTTAGAATGTCTGTTAAATTCCAATTCACTCCCTGAATTTGAAATGAGGTGGACAAACAGGGTGCAGAATTGCAGTTTGAGTTTAAAGAAGTAGAATTAAAATTAAATAATGGCTATTATGGTTAACTAAAAAAAACATAAAAAACTTCAAATAAAATAAATGTTAACCAAAAATAAACTTAATATTATATTTTTATTTCAGCAACATTTAGGATTTTATTTAGTTTATCTTCATGTACTAAAAAGTGAACTAAAACTGAAATAAAAATGAATTAATATAGACATTTAAAACCGTCTTAAAATGTTGAAAACACAACAAAATTACTAAAAATAACTCAAATTAAAATGAAAACAAATTATAGAAAGAACGTTATTTTATTAAAATTATTAATATAAAACTACAATTGTATCTAAAATAACACTGATGGAATAAGGTTTAAAAATTCTTCTCTATTCAACTGCTATAGGTATGGTTTAGGTTTTACAAGGTTAGAAATACTAATGATATTAATATTAATGATATTAACAGCTAATGTTTAAAATTGTATTTGTATATATTTCTTTGTATTAATTGCACTACATTTACACTGTTTTACATAATAAGATAATTTTATATAATAATGGTGGAATAATTGTATTTTAAAAAATAAATAATAAAAATAGATTATTTTATATCAGTATTTACGTTATTTAAAAATGTGTACATTTAGGTGCTGTATGGCATAATTAAAATCTTTTTGGATGAGTTAATTGTTTTTCCAGTATTTACTATAGTTTAAAGAAATGGATTTAAAAAAAAAAAGTTTTCTACATATCAGGAAATGTAGTTGCTTTATCCGTAAATTGAGGGTGTATTCATTTGTTTTTTGACTGTGTTGAATTCCTTCGAATAACAAATTCCTCTTCTTGTCACTCCCATTCAAATTACAATTCAACATCCTATGGAATGAAACCAATTGAATTCAAATTCACACTCATTATATGAATGGGGGCCAGCTCTTACATTCTGAATTGTGCCTAATCCTGCAAGGTAGCCCTTCTTTATTAACTTTTCAGAATAAATTTGCATCAGGTAATGAGCTGATAGAATGTAATAAGAGTTCACGAATCAGTTTCAGTTTCCTTAATGAGATGGAAGGAAGATAATATTACAGCTCATTTTTGGTTTGCAGTCCAGGTAACTTTAAAACCTTCCTTAAGCCATCTTATAGAGAACACAAGATATCACTCGCCCAGTTCTGTTAGTATACTAGTCAACAATAAATTCAGAGAAAAATAACAGTGCCAAAGACAATACCACAATCAAACATACAAATGTGATGAAATTCCCAGGTAACACCAATGTACAAAGAAAGGCTTTGTGAATACACTTTTTGAAAATTCTGTCATCATTTACTCAACCTCATGCCATTCTAAACCTGTATTTCTTTCTTTCTTCAGTGGAACCCAAAAGGCAAATTTTTAGGTGAATATCCTTACTTTTTCATAATGAAATTAAATAATAATTGGGTCTGGCAATGTCTGAAATGACAACAAAAAAAAAAAATAGCCATAAAAGTATAATAAAGGTCTTAGCTCACCCTGTTCCACAGAAGAAATCAATTAATGTGAGTTTTGAATGAGTAAATGGTGCAAATTTTTTTTTTTTGGTGAATACTCTTTAAAAATGTATGGTAGGACTACAGGTTCCCCTTTGTTCCTCCCTCTTTATCGCTTATCTCTCTCGCTCTCTGTCAAGGCCAACCTCTCAGGCGTCACTCAGACAGACCAGCGGCTCCACAGTTCGTGTGTGTGTTTGTGTGTTTCGGCCGGGCCGGTAATGATGAGCAGATGGTGGTGTGCGCTGATGACCAGAGACTCTCTCAGAGCGCGCAGGACATCTGCTCCGTAGACATTCGCTGCTGTCACAGGCACTCCAAGTGCCAGTTTCCACGTCCCTGTCCCTGCCTGTCACGACTAGAGACGCAGTCATGCCCACAAGACAGCAGTGGAATAAGACATCACCTGAGCAAATTCCCTAATCAAGTTTCAGCACTGTCATATAATCCATTTACATTGTCAATTCACACTGTTTAAGATTCACAGCATAAGACAAGCATAATTTTCCCCATCTGATACTCATGAGATTTTTGGCGTAACTAAAACCAAATTTGCCTATATTGAATTACTTTATCTGAATTTATTACAGAGATGATTCTCTATTATTATTACAGATTCTGATTCTCACCATTCATCTCGAAAACTAATGTTGACTATGTATAAATAAAGGTTCTTGGTGTTGATGGTTCAATAAATAACCTTTAGCATCCATGGAAACTTTCCATTGTACACTCTTAAAAATAAAGGTTCATTATTGGCATCTATGGTTTCCATTGTACAAAAGGTTCTTATAGTGGGAAAAAAAGTTTTTTTTTAATTTTTTTTTTAAGATTATTAAAATGTTCTTCACACTTTTAAGAACTGTTAATGTTTAAGGCACTGGAAGGTTCTTCGGGGAACCCAAAATGTTTTTATTTTCTATTGCATCACAGCAAAAATAAATAAATAAATAATAATAATAACAATAATAAGTAATAATAATAATAATAAACTATTTGTAATCTTTATTTTTAAGAGTGTGGAACCCAAAAATGGTTCTTCTACAATCTTAAAAATAAAGTTTGTTTATTGGCATTGATGGATCTTTATAGTAGAGACAGGCTCTTTATTATTAAAATGTTATTCACACTGTTCACTGAAAAGTTCTTTGTGGAACCAAAAAAAAGGTTCTTCTATGGCATCACTGTAAAAACCTTTTTTTTTTTAAACTTTTTTTTTTAAAGAGTGTATGACATTGCTGGAAAAAAAATAAATAAAAACTTTTGGAGCCTTTATTTTTAACAGTGTATATGCTACTACAAATGCTGTTTCATGTCCATGCTTTCTAAAATATTCCTGTAATAAGTAGTCATTATGGCAAAATAACCCCAACTCATCTGACATGAATTTGTTTCAACACTTCTCAGTCTCTCCTCACATAATAAAATAATTTGAACTCCAATTTCAGGTGCATATATTTATTTATTTATTAGTAGATGAACTTCTTGAGGGTCCTGATCCCACTTTTAGGTTTATTTTGCAATAATGACCCGCTGACTGTGCGCTATCCCTCGCATGAGGTCGTTAAAAATGCTTTTAGAATTACTACCACAACATTAGATTTTCAAAGCAGCCCACCAGCATGAGACATGCACTTTAAATCCAGGAATTCTCAGTCCCTTTTGCCGATTAGTGGGCATTAAGGGGCTGGGTGAGGTTAAAGAAAGAAGATCTTCCTTTTGTTGTAGTGAAGAAGGCGGGGTCTTGTCTTCTTCGCTGTGACTTCCGGAGGCTGAAGGGGGTGACAAGGAAAGGAGCCCCCTCTCCGGCGTAGGACCACTGAGCGCGGCTAGAGGGCGCCGCTGAGAGCGCTGCTCTGCCGCTGAACTGCACGAGCGAGCGGAGCGTCAGTACCAGACCGAGAGCAGCACGGATCGGTGCCAGAGAGAGACGGAGGGACGATTCTGTCGCTACATGCCGCCGCTACCTTACGGAACATTATAACGCAGCGGAAAACGGCCAACTCTATCGGTTTCTTCACAAAGGACGGAATTTAAACGATGTACCGTTCGGGAGGCGTGATGCTGGGGCTTCTCGCCGCTCTGCAGGTAACATTGAGGGTCCGAAAAGCGATGTGCGCTCGGGCACGAGCTGCGCGTTGTAGCGATGCTGCTTTATGTTTGGGCTTTGGCGTATTTGCTGCTATTTATACTCTGTGGTGTTTGTAAACTGTGGAGGAATTATTTGTGTGCGTTTATTAGTCAAAATACAAATAAACGATTTTGCTTAGTGGCAGCATATTTAAATAGGGCGATAGTGCCTAGATCAAATTCGGTAGGCTACTATGGGATTTTCGGTTTGTCTCGAAGGGTTAAAGACTTCGCGTCGTATCTAATTTGCTTCCTGTGCAATTCTACAGAGTCTTTATTTTTGTATTATTCTTGCTTCAGAATTATTCACAGGAGGTTTAGACTCCGTGTGCGATGGTTTTGTGTTGTGTAGCCGTTAGATTGTACTGGCAGCCCCGTTTAAACCGTCCGGTGCTGAACCGGAGCCAGCCGCAGATGAATGCGGGTTTTTAAACGCGCTCTCGCTTCTTTTGGCACGAGATGGGAAAGTTGCCCTCGGGGCGGTGATTAGGTCACAATGGTCCCTTTCCGACTGATGAAACAAATGTAACAATAATCAGTTAATGAACAGCCCATTGAGGTGTCCTCTTCCGCTGACTCTGTCTCTTTTAGATGTGCAAATGCGAAATCTAACGGCGAACAACGGCTCTGTGCATAACCCAAATATGACAAATCACTCTGACCCGAATCAGCGATCGGGCAAATGAATCGTGCTGTCAGGTTTCGGGTCTGCTGCCCTCTGAATTTCTGAAAATGCAGAGTCCAGCAGAATTAAGATTTGAACGCAGGGAGCAGTCATGCTGTTTCCGTCAACCTCAGATGAGGAATTGCGTGCAAATTGTTATGTTATGATGGAAGCAAACGTGTGAAATCTGCGTGGCAATAAAGTTAACATTTGGCCCTGGTTTCAATGTTTTTATTGTATTTGTGGTCTGCAGTAGGCAGAAGTTGCAGTCCTGGCCTCGTAAATGTCTTATTGCGGCATGTTTTTTAAAGTGTAACATTAATGTCGCATTTTACAACTGTTTGTGTGTGATATAACGGTTCCACATGTTTAAAACCCAGCTGCTGTTTGATAGCGATGTCCGATTAGTGAACGGGTCATTATGTTGAGTCGAATCTTTCCAGTGAATCTTTGAACCGGTTCTGTGAGCGAATTGGGCTGAGCTGTTCTCGAGCCAACAACTCACTGATTTATTGAACCGAGAAGCGTCCGATTCGTAACGTAATTTAAAAAATTAAACGCACTGGCAATATGTTTAACACTAGATTAAAGAACAATTCACATACAGTTCGCAGTTGTTTAAAAAATAACATTGTTATAACAAAAACGTTTTCGAACGATTTTTATATTGTTCAATGTAAATACAAATTATATTTACGTTCTAAATGGCTTAATGTTTTTATGAACTAAATCATCACTGCAACAAACTGAACTGAAACACGTGTAATTATAATAAACAGACGTATTAATAAAAATAGAGCCTAATTAATAGAATGTTTAGACTGAGCATGTAATATGCAACACCATAATGGCAAGAGCCAAGTGATGACGTAATTAGTGATGATGTAAAAGAATCTTACAAAAAAAAAAAAAAGATTCTTTGAAGTGACCTGTTAGCGAAAAAATAATCACTGCACTTTTTTAAATAGGTTTAGTTGTAACTTCTAAACACAAATCTTATTGTAATTTATCTCAGGCACTATAAAGCCATAGTGACAGTGCCTTTATTCGATCACCGTTAGCTTTATAGCATCTGCTGCCTCTTTCTGCCTCTGATTCTTCATGTCAGCAGGGCCGCTGGTGCGGCTCCATCTAGAATCATTCGCTCTGTGTGGATGTGCAGAGGCAGCATATTGCTAAGCAATTGCTGACAGGACAGTTTAAAGTCAGATTTTCAAACACACCCCTGTAGTGCCAGCTTTATATAGGCGTTCTGCAGATATATCATCAGCAAGGCAGACGGAGATGATGACATCAAAAACCTGATCAGCTCATGGTTGATGATGATCTTTGTTAGCACAAAAGCAAATGTTGGATGGGTCGTTGTGTGTAGGACATTAAGTCAGCATCCACTGAGCTAACAAGTAATTAACATGTTTGATAAATTGACTATGGGGCCATTAACAAACACAGCCAGCCGTCTTCTTCAAGCCTCTGATCTTATTCCAACACAAAGCGGCTGTTTCACAGTGGACGTCACCTTTGATCTTCTCAAGCCTCTTTTAAAAACCAAATTCACCTATTTGCCTTCACTGAGATCCTGACTTTGGGTGTCATATCAGATGCTGTTCATGATATTAAGATGGAATGACTCAAAGCTGGTTGTATATTTTTCTAATAAGACAAGTCGAGAATGAATAAGGCTTTGTCCTGAGCGTTAAATGCTAGGTGTGAGCGCCTGTTTTAAGCGTAAACCATAAAGGAGGGTTTGTGGCTTGTCACCAGAGTGCTTTCGCCAGCTGCGTGAGTGTGTGTTTGTGTTTTTATGTGATAAGTGCTCCACCAGACCATGCCATTCAAGGTAGAGTGTGCGTAGCCTGGTCAGCTCTGCTTTTCTAACGTCTCGCTCTCCTGACCTCATCAGTCTAATTACACCTACCTCAAAACAACAGATGCCCTAGTGCCGGAGGGGGAGGAGGTGAAAGAGAAACCCCTCGCTATCCTTGAATGAGAAGAATTAGAGCAACGCAGTATATCGTCGTGCAATGAGCCTTATTTAATTTCGCTGATCTGCTGCAAATTAGCGAGTAATCGCTGAAAAATACAATAGCATTGGTAATTCAAAGAGTTCATTTGGAGCGTGATCAATGGACTCAACGGCTCTGGAAAGTCTCATCACGGTGCTTTTCTTGAGCAGAGTTCTGCCTCATTTCCTCTGTTTATGGTGAAAGAGCGTGATCGTTATGTCCATCGATTCCTCTAGGGATTCTGGACATTTGGCTCCTGCTGTGGTGTAGGTTGGCCCGTGCTGTTTATTAATTACCATTAATCAGGGGATTAATTTGTCTGGTGCTTTTGTGTTTTTTGGCAGGTGGCGGTCCAGGGCACGGGAGCGATGCCATGTCAGCCGGGTTTCACCGAGAACGAGTACAACGTCATGACCGCTGACGTCATCATCGAGGGACAAGTTCTGCTCAAAGGTAAACAGAGATGTTTGCATTTATTCTCCTAATAAACGGCAAGTGAACTGGTGCGGCAAAGCGCTCCCTCGCCAGGCTTCGGTTTCCACCCTGATTCTGTTGGGAAGAGAAAGAGAGAGAGAAGGGAGGATGGGGGAAGGGTGGGCTTTGTGCGTGTATGTGAAAGAACGAGATGGGGGGAGGGGGTTAAGTGTTAGGGTTGCTTTAGCAGGGGGTGTTTATAAAGGGGGATATGTGTGTGAGAGAAAGAAAAAAGCAGGAGGAGGAGAACAGCTCAGTGTTTTGGTGGAATGTGTTTTGAAGGGTCACAGTGTGAAATATTTGGGGGGCTGAATCACCCTCCCCCACCGTGCTTGAAACCCCCTGCTGTGATCAATAGCATTGATTAGACCAGCCCGTATCCATACAGTCAGTCGATGGCACAGATCCCAGTCAGCCATCTCAATACATTCAGTCAATCCGGCAGGGGCCACATTTGTGCTGCGGTTGTAAACTTTGGAGGCCTTATAACATCCGCGTGTCACATCTAATTACAACACCGTACAAAGAGCATAACTATGTTTTATATTTTCAGTAGATAAACTAAACTAAACCACCAGTTACACCCATGGCTTGTGATTCAGTCTAAATATGTTATAGCAAAATAAGTGATGCACCAAAATGAATTTTTTACGGAAACACTAGGGCCTTTCGCACCGCGGGAACCTTTTCATAGTACCAGAACTAATTGTGGAACTACCCACTTTTTGGCGTTTTCGCAAATAGTTTTCATTTAGCCGAAAGTTTCAGTAATTAAATTTGGGTAATTGAACTAATTAAACCAGCCATAGTAAAGTTATTTTGCAGCAAGCCGTCTCCTGATATTTCAGCCGAACAAATGTTACATTAAAAGAACAAAAAACAAATGGTGAAACAATTTTTACTCAGAAACTTATAGTAAATTTCACAAAGAAATAACAAGTAATACATTGAAATAAACTTGAAATTTAGAATTAGAAAGACTGAAAAGTATTTTCTTATACTCCAGTAAACTAAAAAAAAAAATCTTTCATTTTTTACAGTTGTTGCATCATTTTTGGTCACAGTGAAATGCGTCCACACTGCTGACATGTTTACCTGTTGAAGATTATCCAAGTTGTGTGGACACTGAAACAGTCAAAACATGCCATCAGAGACGCTAATTAAACATCATTGTTTCAGTCAATGATTTCAACCCTCAAAAACTATTTAGACTGAAACCAAAACTACTTTTTTGCTGTTTCGGCTGAATATTTTTTGGTTGTGCGTCACTAAGCAAAATATTTTTGTCCCAAAGAGCCTTGGAGTTATTCTTTTTCTTGTCTAAAAGTGTTACGCAACTTCTAACAAGCGACATATTTTTACATTTCCATATCGTTGACTTATTCATGGGTTACTGTGGAAGAGAGAGTCGTGGAATACGAACAGACGGTCACAAGCTGTAGCTTTGTGCCTCTTGAGGTCTATTTGCGAACTGTGGGACACACACACTCACAAACACACGCACACACACCTGTGACAATTACAATAAAAGTGATAACATTGCTTTAAATTTCACATTGAGAGTCGACATATCACACCCTGATAGGAATTTCCCAAGTGAGTGTGTGTGTGTGTGTGTGTGTGTGTGTGTGTGTGTGAGTCAGGAACTACTGATAGCCGAGTTGTATCGCGCTCACAAAGACCGGTCCAGTCATTTGATCTCACAGTTGACTCACTGATCCACTTCTTATGTCCTTTTCAGTGGAAAGGTGAGCTGTATCGCATTGGCCACACAAACACAAAAGCGGCTCTCGTTTCATTACCATTTCAGCCCTGTATGGTTAGCAAGTCAATGTGAACTCTGTTACGCACAGTGCCTTTTGCCAAAGGACACAAAAATTTGCTTCCCATCATCATCCTCCCTCCCCCTTCACTCTTTCTCCATCTCCCCCCCTTACTGAGGACTGGGGGAGTCTCTTGTTAAACATGAGGTGGATGTTTTGTGTCTCTGACATTCATTCATCACATCCTTTTTAGGCAAATGACTTAGGGATGAAGACTTTCTCTTCTCCCCTGCAGCCTCTCTTTCACTCTCACTCCCCCTCGGTCCCTCCTTTTCTTTTTTAGTGGGACAGAGGAATGTACAGTTAGTGCTGTCTCACTGAGCCCACTCGGTGATTCCTACCCAAAGAATGTGCTTATGCTGGCTTTGCTGCTCTAAAGGATTTTAATTCGCTTCCTGTGGGTCTGGAAGATGTAGATACAAAGTTAAAAAAAAACATGGCTTTTTTTTTTTTTAGTCTTTTGACGGTTATTATATTTTGATATTTGTACATGTCAATTGACAATAGCCATTGTTTTGTTGGGGAGTGGCCTAATGGTTAGAGAGTCGGACTCGCAACCCAAAGGTTGCGAGTTCGAGTCTCAGGTCTGGCAGGAATTGTAGGTGGGGGGAAACCATTATTTTTTTCTTTTAGGTCTCCTAATCCTCTTCTCCAGCGTTCATCTATTTTTCTTTTCCTCATATAATTCTCCCATCTATTCTGAACAGAGATACTGCTTTGAAGTTTTAAGACAAACTTGTTTTACTTGAGGAGTCATTTTGTAACTTTTTTCCCCATGAAATTCCTTACTCAAGCCTCTTTTAACCACTGAGAATGTGCACTCCACAAATTTCTCTCTCTCTCTCCGTGTCCTCCTTGTGTTCACAGGAACCTGTTTTTTACCTCGTTTGATCTGTTTTAAAAAAGGAGAGAGCAAATCATCAGAGGAGGATAGCAGTAGGTGAGAGGTGATTGCCGTTTTGCATGCATCGCACCGCGCCGGAAGGCGGTGTTTGTTTTTGATCCCTTCCGATCAGAGAGAACGAAACCCAACTTTCAACTCTGCCTGTTTTTGTGAACTAGTAAAAGAGCCGAAAAACAATAATGAGTCAACACAGAGAGGGGGAGAGAGTGACAGAGACAGAGTGGCTTTTTTGTCTGGCCCATGTGAGGGCTGTTGGTCACTGAGATTGACCAATCAGAACACGGCTGTAAGGTCATCAGCATGCGGTTCACTGCTCCTCAATGGGCTGACTGAGGTGGAATTAAAGAACGGTTACGGGAATGCAGAGAGCAAGGGGAGCGAGTGGAAAAAAAAAACACTGAGAGGTAGATTTGGGGGGTGGGAACGCACTCCTGGTGCTTTGTCCCTTCAGTGTTTTTAAATTTAATATGAAGTAACTAATGAGCTGTCTAAAGATTACCAAGCATGCTATCGTCTTATTAAATGTTCAGGCACGGTAATTCTTTGTTGTGTGCGTATACATGTGATAATGAGTTGACATTTTTAATTAACCAAAAAAGAAACATAAAAACCCCGGATGAGAAGAAGCTTTGCAGGAGTGGATTGTTCTCTACTTAGTTCACCATCAAAGTTTGAGTCACAGAGTTCAGTTCAGTCCTAATTCGCCCGTTTACTTGAGTGACAGAGCGAGTCACCCAGTTTGGCCTTTGCTGTCATAGGTTTTAAAGATCACATCGCCAACGACTGTGCTTTCGATCTTCTTTTAAAGCTATAGTTCACCCAAAAATGAAAAATGAAACCATTTACTCACCCTCATGTCGTTCCAAACTCCTGTGACTTTCTTTTCCTGTGGAACACAAAAGAAAATATTTAGAAAAATGTTTTAGAAAAAAGTGTTTTATTTTTTCTCTCGATACATTGAAAGTCAATGGTGTCCATTTTCCTGTGGAACACAAAAGAAAATATTTAGAAAAATGTTTTAGAAAAAAGTGTTTTATTTTTTCTCTCGATACATTGAAAGTCAATGGTGTCCATTTTCCTGTGGAACACAAAAGAAAATATTTAGAAAAATGTTTTAGAAAAAAGTGTTTTATTTTTTCTCTCGATACATTGAAAGTCAATGGTGTCCATTTTCCTGTGGAACACAAAAGAATATGTTGTCAAAAAGACAACAGAATGAAAGCCATAAAGTCATATTGATTTAGGACAATTTTCATCTTTGAGTGAGCTGTCCCTTTAACAAACCATCTTCATAATTCTTTAAATGCAACAGGAGGGTGGGACATGCTTAATTAATGGCTGTGTGGAGACGTAGTCTGTGTTAAAGAGGTAAAGTAGAACGGATGAGAGTAAAATGTGACCTCTCTAAAGCATCAGCTCTGATCCGCATACAGTCAAACCTCTGGGCTTGACAATCGGTCTCTCTCTCTCTCCCCCTGTAGGATTTGGCCACATGGACTTCATTACCCTAAATCAATCTGGCAAAACAAAGACCCTAAGATTATTGATCAGAGCATGCATATGTGAGAGAGCTGATGCATGTGAGAAACGAAAGAAAGAGAAGAAAGAAAGGATTAATCCTTGGGTAGTAAACCTGGGAAGGACAGAAAAATAGACCTTTGGATGTTATAGTTCAATATAAATGTGGGTGGTCTGTACCAGACATACCAGGATTACTGTGGACCATGAGATCTAGTGCTCTCTCATTAGCGTCTGTGGGTATGTGCACCTGTTAATGTTGCGTTAAATCAGTGTAAAAATCTCAGCAGTTTCAGCACCACAGTGTTTCTTTAGTCAGCCGGTCTCAAGGTTTGGTGTCGCGGGGGGGAGGCGTGGAACCCATCCAGTGTGACATCAGCCCTTTCCACAGATATTTTTAGAGAAGTGCTTTGCTCTAACACATAAGCTGTGTTTTCGAAGAGTAAAGAATGACATCAGACACGAAGCTGTGTTTGATGGTTATCTTTGGCTGCTCATGGAGCTGGATTGTAGTTTTGGCAAAGCTTAAGCAGGGATCAACAATACGGATTTTTTCTCATGACCCAGTCTGGCCAGTAGATCAGATTTGCACTCGCCCTGCCAACATTTTTGCAGGCCCCACCACACATAAGTTTTCTGTTTTTAGCATTTTTTTAAAACAGCAGTGTTAAAAATAGTTAAATTTATTATAAGTAAAAATGAATATAATATAAAATATTATATAATATAGATTCTGAGCAACAAATATAGTATATAAATTGTTTAATTTTTGATATTTAAAATTTTTAATAAAATTATTTTAAAAACATGGAAAAGGTTGTCACAAGTCGTAGCATTACCTACCCACATATTTAAGAAAATGTGAATGTAAAATATAGAATTTATTATAATTAAATGTGAATATACTATAAAATATGACATATAAAATAAATTTAAATATAAAATATGTAATATATTTAAATTAAATATAAATAAACTATAAAATATGAATATGAAATACAAATGTAAAAATATAAATATATAATATTTTTATGTTAAATAAATATAGCTTATTTAATTTAAAAAAAAAATTTCATTTAACAATATAGTTAATAAAAAATGGAAAACTGATTTGTTTATAATTTTTAACCCATTCTAACTTGTGTAGGACTACCACAAGGCATGGCATTACCTGTCAGAAAAATATTATTATAAAATACAATATATTATAATTCAATAAAATAAAATATTGATATAAAGTACAATATATTATAATTAAAATATATAAATATATTAATGTAAATATATTTTTTAATAAAATGTATTGTATATAATAATAAAACCGTATATACAAT
>NW_015624837.1:326282-340924 GCF_001515625.1 Sinocyclocheilus rhinocerous
CACAACAACACCTGAATAACGAACATAATATGTAGTGACAGTGCAACAGTGGGCCAATAGAGCAAGTGACTGTGCTGTCAACTGGCCCGAAACTCTCTCCCACTGGGCTCAGGCCGTCTTTATTGTTGAGCCATTTTTTCAAGGCTACTTGAGGGTGTTGGAACGCTAAGCAAACAACACCAAGTCATTCTGTCCTTCTCTATCTGTCTCTCACTTGCACACGTAAGCCCCTTTTGACTGTTGGGTGATTATTATTGGGTGCTTTGGTCTCATGGCAACTGGCTGATTCCATTCTCTCAGGCTTTTTGTTGTCAGAGGTCAGGTGACCCAAAAACTCTGTTGTCTCTAATTTTGCTCATGACTTTATTTCTCACACACATACACAAGCACTCACACACATGCTTTCAAACGACTACGCATGTTCATACGGGATGCCCTAGTTTCCTTTGTAATGATGGATTCCTTCCCACTGTGCTGACCATATTAGATCGAGGGGAGGGGAGGGGTGGAGAGAGAGAAACAGAGGAGAAAAAGAGGGAACTTGGGTGTGGTTTGAGTTTTCATACTCAGAGGATTATTGATCGTTGAACAGAAGGCATTGACATCATTTACGCTGTAATGGTGTTTAACTGCAGGAAACGGGTAATTATGTGGCATTTATGCTAATCAGCGTGGTTACACGGTGAGCCTAAGAGATCTCAATTGGGACGTGACTCTGGCTCTGTTTCTGAGCATGTTTAACTTCGTATTTATGCAGCACTGGCTGTAAAAGGCTGTTTTTGTGTGTTTGGGCCACAATGTGTCATCGTAGACTGACCGCTGCTAAACAGAGCCCGCGGTTCAGAAGCCCACTGCTCACGATCTCTCCCACACACACACACACACACACACTGGTCAGCGCTGCTGACCTCGACGTGCCTGGAGTTTGCGGTTGGGGGCATGCCGGGGTGACTGCGTGCTGGAGCGCTGGGAGAATGCGGGGGTGGCTGAACTACACTGAAGTCTGGTTTCCATCATCAGGCCAAGGCAGGGGCTTTTGGGGGAGAGGATGATTGAGAGATATGAAGGTTTGATCCAAATGCTGGAGTGGAATGGAGAGCACAGTCAGGGTGTAAAACAAGATGGTCAACTAGTCCAAGAACCAACTAGTCAGTTAGTGAGGACTAGTTCATCTAGTTTTTTCTGCTATATTATTATTATTATTATTATTATTAAGAAGTAGAAGAATAATATATTTATTAGTTTTATATATGTATACATTTTTTTAATGTAATAATAATAATAATTTGTTTACAATATGATTTGTTCATATAATAATAATAATAATAATATGATTTGAGTGATGAGACAATAAAATAATAAAAAAATTCTAGATGTGGTTGTGAATTTATGAATAATTACTAATTCATATGTATAGTTAGGGTTAGGGTTAGGGTTACAAATAGGGATATGCCGGTATCAAATTTTCATGTTGCGATTAATTGCTAATGCTTTTATTACGGTATATGGCATTATCACGATGTTTAAATTAAGTTTAAAAAAAAGTGCTTATGGGAAAAGTATTCTTAATATGCATTCAAAATTCTGAAGAATTTGTAATATATAATTATTCACGGTATTTAGAAGTGCCCACGATAACAATATCGTGCATATTCATTACCGTGATATATCGCATTACCGAATACCGGCACAAATCTAGTTACAAATAATAACTAGTTAACCAAATGTTTTTAAAATCTTTTTTTATCTAGTTAACTCGTTTTTCACATTTCTACTTAAAAGAAAGAAAACAGTTTAGACCGAAACAAATGACTGGATTTACTGTTCTTCTTGTTGATTTTAGATGGTGGCTGTGAATTTATGAATCACTCCTGAATCCTGTTAGTGTGTCGCAGTTACATGGCAAGGCCAATTATGATGTCATCAATACCATCCCAATGATTCATAGTACTCATAAACAAAACACCACAGTGCTAAAACAGCCCACTGAATGGAGCGATGCTTTTCTCCCTGTGTGTGTGTGTGTGTGTGTGTATAGATGCGCTCCTATGGCCGTGGTCTATTTCATGCTCTGCCAAATCTCTCCTTCTCCCATACTGCAGAGGGAAGATATGGGACACACACTCTTAGCGTACAGTTGTGTGTGTTGGATGGTTTCAAATGCCTGGCAGGAGCTCTTTTAATGCTTTATTAGTGTTTATGTTGCCTTGACTTGTGGCGCGTACGGCTACCACAGACGTGAAGAATGCAAATCAACACACTTCAAATACACACACATTCCAGCGAACCTGCAGACGTTACCCCGTCTCCGTCTCGCCACCCGTCCAAAACACCCTCCCCCTCACCACTAATCTGGCTGGTATTTGTGTTATTCTAATCTTCATCCTTAAAGGGTTACAGCCATAGACGTAATTGTGCATGTGTGTGCGAGCTATTCACGGCATTTTATTCGATAATGGTCAACGACGGGTTAATCCCATCCTAATGGCATCTGACAACAACACTGGATTTCCATTTTGCACATATGCGTGTGTTTTTGTGTATACGTATATATGGATGTATGATGCCATCAGAGCCCACCGGTTGACAGCTGTAAGTACCCCCTACCCTCAAGCCCCTGACAAGCAGGATAAGCCTAGATTGGTATGTTTCAGACAAATGCGTCATTTTTTCCCCCTCAGTCTAAGTGTGTGTGTGTTTTTACAGGAGTTAGGATAGCCTACGTCAGAGAGGGGACAGCTGGACTGGCATGTGTCCATCTTCACTTCAAACGAATGCTCTCGTCCCCTCATTATTACACTCTTCCTCTCATTCCCTTTCTCCTCACACCTCTGCTTCTGCTATCAGCTCGCTCACCAATTTAGGTGTGTCAGCAGCTAAGCGAGGGGAGAGAGTGTGAAGTGGAATTCTTGCGTTTTCCCGTAAGATGGAGGGATATATTTGGATCGGGGTAAAGCTAGCATGACCTTAATACAGGACAATGGATCGCAGCTGTGCCCGATATGGGTCCGCTTTTTTAAACGCACACACGCACAACAGGAGAGGAAGGAATGGCGATTAAAAATTATTTCTCTGGTGTTTAATGAGAAAAGACATAGCTGGCACAGGAGTTAGCGGGTGCAGGAGGTGATAATTGGACCGGCTCATGTGACTTCTGTTCTCCAGCATAAAGCAGAAGTTCACCCAAAAAATAATTTACTTAGTCTGGTAACAGCCAAGCCGGTGTTATTTTCTTTCTTAAGTGAAACACAAAAGGAGATGTTAAGCAGAATGGACAAGCAGCTCTTGACAATGGATGGTGGTTTGTAATGTTAAACATCAAAAAGAAAAGAAAAAAAAAAATCAGAATAATTATCGTTGTAGTTCATTCTACCAAGTAAACTGAAATCATTCAATGTCTTCTCTGTTTTATGTCAGGTTACATCCAGCATTAAAAGGTGCATGTTGCCATATTTTGGCCTAAACGTAAAACTGACATATTTGAATTGCATATAAAATTGGATTACACAGTTTTAACATGAACAAATGTATTAGCTTGATTCATATTTGTCAGTCATACATAGGGCTGGGTATCGTTAAAACATTTTCAATATCGATACCGATACCTTGACTTTGATACCGGTTCCTGAACGATACTTTTTTCGATATCAATTTTATGAAATCTGTTTTAACAAGATTACATTACTTCAAAAAAAAAAAAAAAACCTTACAAAAAAAAACGTTTATTTTTTCAGCTTGTTGACGTTTTTACAGACTCAAAGACTTAACTCCCAAGCCACTGCACAAAGGAACAAAAAAAGCACAAAGGAACAAAATGTAACCAACACAATAAATCAGTGCAAATAGTTTTAATAAAGTTCAAATAGTTTCCACATCTTTTAGGCTACGTTTACACTAGTGCGTTTTCGATTTAAAACGCATAGTTCAGACAGAATCATCATTTCTATTGATTTTCCACTGTTTTACTGATGAGCAGCTGCTTCCAGTGCTGTCTGTCTGTGTTTTCTCTTCCATGATCGCTGTGCTGACTCAGAGGAAGCTCATTTGCTGCTCATATGTCAATCATATTACGCGTTTATAACCCATCCTGTCTCCAATGACAAACGTCCATTACACTTCCGCGTTCAGTTCTGTACATAAGAAACCCAGAAAAACTTTCCTACGGAAGAAACATGAATCTAATAAACACACGATTACGACAGTATATGATTTTCGTTATTCTCCCTATTTTCATAACAATACAGGATGTCCACATGAGAAAAGCTAAGCAGTAGATTAGCCCGATATAAAAGGCTACAAATAACATATTTCAGCAACATTATATGACCAAAAGGCACATTAGATCGCAATCGGAAGTTATTACAAACATTCAGTGGTGGTTTTTGTTTGTGTAGTGTGGACGGAGATCTTTTACGCAGTGGAAACGCCAGTATGGACGAGGAACACTTTCAATTTAAAAAGCTGTTTTAAAACGAAAACGCACTAGTGTAAACGTAGCCTTGCATCTACGGGGGGTCGGACGCTTTTACGCACTACAGCCTCACGTGTGAGCCGCGTCTCTGGGCGTCGGTCGTCGTAAACTAGTGTGTTCGACTTGGTGCGGCGGTGCACAGACCGATTGGTGTTTGACTTCAAAGTGCCATGAGAGCAGACTTCTCCGTAAGCTTTCGAATCACTCTCGCGGTGCTTTGATGTCAAACACCGATCGGTCTGCGCAGCACCGCACCAAATTGAACACAACTAACGTTAGTGTTTTTCCTTGATTAAAGGCAGAGTAAGGGATTTCTGGTAGCCAATGTTGATATTTGAAATCACCAAAACAAACACGCCCCTACCCCAAAAGGGTTTTGCCCCTATTTTGATAGCTCCGCCCCACATATACGTACGCAACCCAGGAAACGATTAGTTCTGTGAAACAAAGCAAAACCAATGTTACACCGTGTCTACGGACGTAAGCGGCGCGGCTCAACAAATCCCGACAGAAAACTGCTGCCATCTCTATCTTTCTGAGTAGACACGCCCCTTATTGCTGATTGGCTACAAGTTTGTTTTGCGATTCAGCCCGAATCAGTTTTCTAAAGTGTTTTTGAAAAATCACTTACTCTGCCTTTAACTCCATAGGTATCGAAATTTGGTACCGAACGACAAGACATATTCCGATACTCGATAGTACCAAGGCAATTCGGTCGGTGCCTAAAAAGCATCACACTCGATACCTAGCCCTAGTCATACATAACACAGGTAAGAAACAGGTTGGATTTCTGTAATAGTACTAATAAAGTGCATGTGTTTTACATACACAGAACACAGTAACCACTTTTGCATTTATCATCAATAAATCTAACTTGTTTCAATCTCATACATCTCATACAGTTTGAATAAATGCATTTTGGAAATATGATTATTTAATTAAAATCAAATAGTTGCAAATAGTTAAAAACAAACTATGCCATTATTTTTATGAATGTTCCTACTATACCGAAGTGTGTAGCCTCATGGCTTTCAATTTCTTATTCTAAATTCTATTAATAATTGTGTATTTTGTAAATATTTAAAAATCACCCTTATTATGTTGTTCTGTTTTTCTCCTATTTCTAATAATCCCTTAATATTCTATTGTTATCCCTTTCATGTTCTACATTTTCCCTACATTTACGTATTTCCTGTTTATCTGTTAATATACAATATTGTTGGGGTTTCCAAGATGGCCGCTGTGGTGTCTCTCCATGTCATAGTTTCTTTCATATGCATGTTTGTATAGATGCTAGTAGAT
Source organism: Sinocyclocheilus rhinocerous (assembly GCF_001515625.1). Taxonomy (NCBI): domain Eukaryota; kingdom Metazoa; phylum Chordata; class Actinopteri; order Cypriniformes; family Cyprinidae; genus Sinocyclocheilus; species Sinocyclocheilus rhinocerous. The sequence goes on from NW_015624837.1 coordinate 332,056, forward strand.
GGGAATACTGGAACACTATCAAACTTTTATTTCTTTTTGCTCCATCCTTTTAGTTGCACACCATCATGGGCTACATGGGCGTGGCGTCGCCTTCCGTGTTGTCACAGGTCAAATAAAATACCTATACATTATTGCCGCCAAGTGAACTGACTAGTTTGATTTGTGAGCTTCGGTGAAGGGGAAGATTTTCAGTGAATTTTGTTCTGTTTCTTACAGAATTTTTCAAAATAAGACTTAGATAGTGTTACTGTTATGGTTTTTGGCATTATAAATTAGGGGTGTAAGAAAATATCGATACACGTGAGTATCACAATATTTTGTTTGGCGATACTGTATATATATATATATATATATATATAATGATAGATAGATAGATAGATAGATATGCAAGTAAATTGATTTTTTTTGCTACGGTTTGCATATGGTGGTGTGTTCTAAATGACAGTTTTCCTAAAATTATATCCTATTCTCCTATTCCTAAAATAAGAAATATCCCAATATATCGTCTTGCTTACAGTATTGCAATATATCGCAACATATCATATCGCAACCCTTGTATTGTGATACGTATCGTATCGCCAGATTCTTGCCGATACACAGCCCTATTATAAATCACCATTCACTTTCACTGTATGAAAAAGAACAGCTTGGATTCAGCTTTCCTCTGTGAGGGGCCATCTCAAAACTTACAGGACTGACATCATCTCGGTCTGTCTCCCTCCGTTTCTCTCTCTCTCTCTCTCTCTCTCTCACTCTCCCCTGTCTGTCTCATCATGATATTCTTGTCTTTGTGTTGCATTGTCTCACACTTTCCTTTGAAGCGTCGTTTACTAGTGTACGCTCTCGCAGTTTTTACACTCAGCCGTTCCTCAAAGGAGACAAGCTTTTGTGTCTTTTGTTACGTTCTCCATCGCCCCTTTTCTGAGCCCTACTTTTATTCCACTATCACCTTTCCATCTTTCATTTTCACGATACTCTATCACCTGTGCGAATGCCACAGTTAATACGACACCGCCCATGTGCTGCAATGCTTCAACTGGCATATCTGTGCTGGCCGAGCGTTGCGGATGCGTTATTACAATGTTTCCCATATGGCCGGAGAGGTGAGAAAGTGGGCTTCCCTCGAGCGAGATTTATTGGCCACATATTGATGTCCTTGGGCGTTGCCGATTGATTTGACACGGCCGACATTGTTTTGCAAGCCTGGGGGGAGGTGTTTTGTGAGAGCATGCGGCCGAATGAAACTCTATTCCGCCCCTTTGCAAAAAACCTTCCCTTTTGCTCCCAAGCTGGAGGCCTTGGGGTTGTCAGGGGCGACCAGCATGGCGCTAGGCAACCTGGCCTAATTCGTCCCATTTGGCTGAGCTTGGTTGAGCAGGGACTATTGTTCCTGAGTCAACAGAAAACTAGCCAGGCGCAAATGTGACCGCACAGCCGGAGGAATCTTTGACGTCCACTACAAATCAAAAGCGTATGCTTGTCCAGGAGGGATGTTTGATAGTTTTATCTGCGTGTTACATCTGCACATAGTTATGTAATTTGAGAATTTTGAAATGCATCTCTTGCTTATTTTTCTTCTGCTCGGTCGGCGATAATCCTCACGCACACACACACCTCCCGGCACTCGCACACATATCAAAGTACTAAGTCCACCCTTGTCCGCAATACTGTATCCCACTGTCTCTCCAGCTGTCACCGTTCACACACAGAAGCTGATACACTTATGCTAACAGACACCAAATGCGCATGTTCTTCTGCTCACAGTGGATGCGTGAATGTCCGCTAAAACAAAAGCACATGTAACTTTATTCCAGACATTTGCTTTTTTGAATTCGCAAAGGCAAATCGCAATGCGTTCACGCTCACACACACTCCTCCACTGCGGGCTTGGTTATCTGGGTCAGTGCCTGTACAAATCTCATTACACTGCAGTCTGCCATCCTGATGCATTATGGGTAATGTAGTTCTGACCCAGTATTAGAAACAACACCTCAGGCACATGCATTACTTTTTAACTCCTTTCTGCATGGGATTTGATTTGCTTTTAGCATTTGTAGTAGGCATACGCCCTCCCTTTGCCTTTAAAAAGGTATCGAGTGTCTCGCAGAGGAGCAATCTATAATGAAAGACAATCTTCCATTGCTCATTTCACGCTATATGTGTGTGCGCGAGCGTATTTGAAACCTCTGTAGGCTTGCTGGAGTCACGTTTCACACAGTCTGCCTGTATCGTTGACGCACCTGAGGACAGGTACTTCACTTCCTCACACACCCTGTTTAAAAACATTTTGACTCTATTTTTTTAGTGGCCACAATAGGGATGTTTCTCTCTGAACTGCAGGATCTAATGGGCATCTGTTATGAACAGGAGGTTATGGATTTCTGCTTGCCAAAAAATCAATATCCGCAATTCTGCACCCTCACCACATCCGAGTGTGCAAAATAGCAAAAGTGGTTCGTTCACAATTTAGTTTGCATCGTATTTGGGCCTCATCGGAGACGCTATGCAGATTTTCTCATACGCAAATATTGTTCCCTTAGGGTTTACCGTGATTCTACACAACAATGTTTTCCGGTTTTGTGTTACAGTTTGTCTTTTTGCTTTTGTCTGTGTGAACGTACCTTTATTGACACGGTTTGCAGTTTTATCACCCTCATCCTCGGCTGCTGTGTGTCAGATGAAGAGATCAAAGAGGAAGAACCTCTTAAACAAATAATGCCGGGATGCCAACACACATGCCACGCACGCACTATAAATTCAATCAGGGTTTGAGCTCAAATCACTATTATTTTCCCGGGAACTCAAGATTTGAGGAAGTCTAATCCTGCTTTTGTCTACGTTTGTTTGCAGTTTGCTTTTTCAATCTGTGCTTTCTAAATACAGATTAAAAGAAGTCGTGAAAACACGCACGGCACACAGGTACATACACAAATACTGGGATGTTTTTTAGAAGAGGCAGATTATAAAATCTGTCGTAGATTAAAGTGACTGTTTTTAGCAAGGTGTATTACCACAGGCAGTCAGATATGTTAACACACACACACAGTGCTGTTTCAAAATCTCAAAACGGAGTTCGGTTTGTTGAGCAATCTTGGTAAATTACAGTATCATCTGCGTTCAGCGCTGTGAGAGGGAGTGCAGATGTTTGCAATTATTTGCTGTTTGTTATTTCCTGTCAGTCTTTGTGATACACAATGAAGAGCGATTACAGTGGTCAGCGTTACTGACCCGAGGGAGTCTTCAATCACTCACACACACATAATCTGAAGCCTGTATAATCCCCTCCTCCCTCCATCAACCTCCAATTAATGATTCCTGTGGCTTACCATCCATTTTACATCAAACTCTGAACACTTGATAAGAGTGTATGTGTTTGCAGGTTCACAACGTCCCAGTAAATGTTAGTCTTCAAATTATTTATGTACTTCCTTTTTTAAAGGGTATTTACTGTTCTGGAAATATCACAATTTTTATTGTGTTTTACAGGCCTTAAAATGTCATGAATAATAATTGTATATTATAAAATAAATGTATCTATATATATATACTGTATATTAAATTCATGGTCATTTCTTTAGAATATTTCTATAGTTAAATCTTTTTATTTCTATAGTTAATATTTTTTAGATAAATCTAAGTGATCTGAATAATTTGAAAAGTCATGGAAATTCATTGGTCAAAAGGGGTGGGAACCTGTCTGTGTTATTCTTAAGTCAACATGTCATTTTTTAAATTTCCTCCTTTGTTACTGAACAATAATAAAAGAACCTCTTCCTGAATAACTGCACTAGTCCTGTCTTTGTAACGATGTCCATTCATGATACTGCAGTGCTTTGTGCTGGTATAATGCAGCAGATCAGTGTTTTTCTGTTGTGTCACTCACTGTCAGACATGCTTCTCTCGTTGTGCTTCTGATCCTTAAACAGAATCAGGGCTGTGACCACCATAGGCATTGAGAGGGACGTATTGATATTCAGATCAATATGGTTTTCAGTGAACCGTTCTATAACTTGTACATTCACTGCAGTCTTGGTTATATCCTTACTTCAGATCAAACTACAGTAACCCGACCACATTTAAGTAACAGCAGCAGAGAGTTGCTTCAAAGACAACATGAAATCAAAACTAAATTTATCATTAAATGTCTCTGGTCATATTGCACATCAGTGTGAAAAGAAATGTGCGCTTTCATCTAATTCTAGGCCTTTTCCACCTTTGAAACATGGCCAAGGCCAGGTGCAAAATAATATTAAAGGGGTCATATGATGCGATTTCAAGTTTTCCTTTCTCTTTGGAGTGTTACAAGCTGATTGTGCATAGATAAGATCCCTGAAGTTGCAAAGACTAAAGTCTCAAAACCAAAGAGATATTCTTTATCAAAGTTAAGACTCTGCCACGCCCCCCTAAAACGGCTTGAAAAATAATGTGTTTTTTGAACATTAAAGCATGTCAACATATTCTGTTACACCAAATACACCAAATAATGATCTTTAAAAAAGCATCATATGACCCCTTTAATATAATATCATAATCTAGCATGTTTTCACTTGGCATAATCCAATCAAATACTAAGATATAATCCTGCCCTACATTATCGCTTGCTGAATGTTCTGTTTCACCCTGAAATACCCTCATTACCACACTTTAATGAGTTGTGAATACGGTTTTATGTTATCTAAAGTATGCTTTTCTGAATATTTCTCACATTTTCATGCTGTATTAAATGTGAGTACTTTAAATGTGTGTTACATGTAGGAGACATGATAATATACAGGAGGCAAGGGAAGAAGGTTGCAACTGTAATGTCTGTCCATTGACACGGCAGATTTCTTGACCCAGTCAGCATCCCCACAGGCAACGTTGTCACAAAAGCAATTATCTGGGTTTTCAAACACATTATCACACATTATAATAGGCTCCATGTTATAGTGCAATTATATGAGTAAATAGAAAGTGAAAGTCTCAAACAACATGTAATATGGAATTATGTGATCTGTAATGAATCCTAATGCAATTAATTTGCCTAAATGTTTATCATGTTTGAATTAGCCCAGAAAAGATGGAGCCATTTGCTGTGACATGGTCCGATGTGTTTGAAACAATTTCTGGTTAATGGTGGGAGATGAAAATGTTGCAATGTGTTTGTTTAACTGCTGGATTGCATTTTTAAAGGCCCAAGATATGCTTGACAATTAGTCAGAGGCCTTAAATATCAGTTTGTGTTCATATATTTTGTAAAACAACTGTTTTTATGTGTGTGTGAGGACAGACATTAAAGGAATGCTCTGCCCGTTTTAGGTCCTCAGGATCAGGCTGGCATGGCGCCCCTGCCATATGCTGCATGTGTGTGTGTGTGTGTGCTTTAGTGTGTGTTTTTGTGTGTGTGGCTATGTGCACAGTCATAAATCCCAAGTCCTCGCAGACACCACCAATCTAGCGAGGTCAGAGGCTAAAATTACATTGCACGCATGCGTACATACACAAACACACATGCGAAACTGGAGCGTCGCACTAAAAATTTGTGATTTAAAAAATAACCTAAAGGCCCTTAGTGCTATTATGATGCAGAATGAATAATTTGCGTTTGTCTGCGACAGGGATTATCTGGTGAATTTTTTTCACTGCATTCAGTATCACACATTTTATTTGTCTATTTTGGAGCTGTCTGCTGTATTGGCATTTATGGTTAGAAGCCGACAATGTGGTGTATAGTTGTATTCTGCATTTTGTTGGCATGTTTAGCATCCACGTTCTGTACAAAACATTACTACACACCTTCTTCTAGGGCAAAGCATTTGTCGAAACTCAGTATTTGTATGTAAATCCAAAATATTCAAATGATGTTGTCAGGCTTGTTAGCAGCGAGTATCCAAATTCCCTGTTCAGAAATATACTGTGGTGCTACCATGGTGCAGTGACGGGATCAGAATGTAGATGAGTACCATATGTTATTTACATGGTACTTATTAGATTAGCACAAAATACTGCAAGGTAAAAATACCATGTAATACTGCGGTACATGGCTCCAGGGCTCAACAATATGTAGAAATTGCAAGAATGAGTTGGTCTTAGTAAAATTGTAAACATTACATGGAGTTAAAGTTATATAACATACAATATAACGACTATTGATTTTATTATTTTATTCTATTTTAAACGCAATTTTTAAGTTTAATGGAGTTGAATTACATTTTATAATACAATATAGATTTTTTATTTTATTTTGTAAATGATTTTTGAAGAAAACAATGTTTCATTGAGTTACATTAAACTTGTGTAATAAACAATATAATTTGGTTTTATTATTTTATTTCATTTGAAAGAAAACATTTAATGGAGTTACATTAAAATGTTATAATATACAATATAGCTGCAATGGTTTTTATTTGAAACAGTTATTTTAATGACAACAATATAGTATGTTGTTAAAAATAAAATGTGTGTTTTTAGTGGTGGAGCCAGTAAAAATATTCAAGTAAAAAAAGATGAATACTTAGAGTTGCAACTGAATGCTCTTTTTGTTAGTGACAAATAAAAATATTCAAATCACCCAGTCCTGTGGATGAATTAAGTAAAGCATTCTGTTACACTGACATTACACTATAGTGTGAGAAAAAGTTATGAGGCAGAAAATGAGCGTAATGTCGCTGTTCTCTCTACATGTATTTATCTGTGCGCGCATGCATTTGCATGTGATCAAGTCATTTAATAGGTTGAGATTGAGCTTAATCAACCGTGAGATTCACCATGTTCTTTTGATCTAAAGTATAAATCTGAACAAATGAGGAAAGAGACGAGAGGATTTTATAAGAGGGAATGTCATATTCTCTTTCTATGTTTTACTCGCTTTGTTTGAGGGGAAACAGCATGAGGCGAGTAGATATGATATGTTGTTAGTTGTACTTTTGGATCAAAGGCTTAGATGATTCACATTAATAGAGGAACACATAAAAGCAGCTGTTACTCACCATTATAACATTTTGGCAACTAATCAATAGCCATTGGCTCATTATAGGAGCTACATATTGTGCTAGTTTCCAAAAGAGATATTGAATCCCTTTATGAGCTGAAAAGCTCTAACAGTTTAATGCACACTTTGGTTTTCGAATTGATTTAGTTCCCATTGGTGCATTTTCTCAGTCTGTGTTAAGGTGTGTTTGTGAATGTGTCTTTCTTTTTTTGTGTGTATTTTTGATGAGGGAAATGCATACGAGTTAAACCTAAGTAGAGCCCGACCGATATATCGTTTTGCCGATATTATCGGCCGATATGAGCCTGTCGCCGATATATCGGTATCGGCGAATATGCCGCCGATATGAAATTTTTTTTTTACAGAACATGTAATGCAGATAAAATGCTTGAAATGGTGTAGTTACTTAGTTTGTCCAGCAGAGGTTCATTGTTTGCTACTGGCGACCTGGATGAAACGCTTTAAAGCTTAAGTCTATGGAAAACCATTGAAACTTTGAACGGCCATATCTCCGTAATGGCGCGGCGATTCCGCACCAAATTCAAGGGATCCCTTCAGCTCGAGGAACCCTCTCGAACGTGAATCGAGTGTACGTCTAGAGGCCCTCTTTCGAATGAGACCCCCCCCGCGTCGATAGCCCCCGGGGTTCGGGAGTTACGGGCGGTTAAATTCGCGTTCCGGCGCCGACCGATCAAGCAATCCCGGGGGGCTACCGACGCGCAGAGGGTGGCGTTCGAGAGGGCTCCTCGAGCTGAAGGGATCCCCCGAATTTGGTGTAATATACACAAAGAATATCGGCCAATATATCGGTATCGGCCCCTTTTTTTTAACCCCCTAATATCGGTATCGGCCCCAAAAAACCCATATCGGTCGGGCTCTAAACCTAAGTTGCCATGCCCACCGAGGGATGTGCCTGAGTGATGTGGCCATTAGAGGAAGCTCACCCTTAGAAAAAGCATGGAAAAAGGCAATTATAGGCAGGTGGAACAAAAGACAGCTCTGCTTGGTGCGGAGTGGGATCCTAAGTTCCACATCTATCTGAATTCTTTCACAGGAAGGCTCAGTATGTCTCAGAGAGCATGAAACCCCAAACGACAACATTAAGACAGCTATTTTACGCTCTCTCATGGGGGTGGTGGGCTAAACAAAGCTATTTTTCCATTACTTTCCTCATTTATGTCTTGCTGTTACTGAAAGCTTGTACCAGTTGAAGCCAGCTCATATTAAAACAAACCAAGAGTCCCATTGGGAGGGAATAACGGGGACATTTTGAGCGGCAAAGATGTGATGTTGGTGTTGAATGCTAAATGCTAATGGCAGAAAGAGATTGCTTACAGAGCACATCCCATCTCTGTTGGCTCACCAAATCAGCACTTAAGCTTCAGTGTGTGCACGTGGCCAGGTCTTCATTTGTGCTTTTTTGGAAAAAGTATGAGATTCACCATTTCAAACCTGGATGTGGATTTTTTTTTCTTCTTCTTTGGAGCACAAAATAAATATTTGTTATGCAGCCATACTACCATGTCATACTACTACAGTTTAGAGGCTGTCAAACTTTATAAAAGCAGTTCCAGCCTTTCTGAGTCAAATTATTCACTGAAAGTCTTGTGTTTTGTCCATGTCCACGAAGTTGGCTAGTTGAGAGCTTCAGGGAAATGACTGAATAACGACTTTTCAGTCTGTTCATCACATGAAGCTGTTTTATTTAGTGGTCGACCGATATATCGCCATGGCCGATATATCGGCCGATATCTGGCATTTTTCAAATATCGGCATTGGCCGATAAGTTTTTCTGTTTGGCCGATGTGTTCGAGGCGGGACTTTTATTTTGACGGCGCCGAGAACGACTGCAGCAGCGCCTGAGCACACAGTGCTCACATTCTCCCTCTTGTTCGCTGT
>NW_015624837.1:340986-355960 GCF_001515625.1 Sinocyclocheilus rhinocerous
CACTGTCATATTCATGTCATTTTCACTGTGTGCTGTATGTAAAATGAGTGTTACCTTGGCTTTATTTGAAAAAATATGATTCCCAATGCACACAAACTTCTCAGAATACTGAGTGCCCTGTTGGTTACAGTGTTTACTTCCTTTTTAATTATATTTTTATTAAATATTTATTTATTTATTATGTCTTCTAGAGTATAAGTATGTTTATTTTACACGTTTATTTCTTAATCCATTTTCAAATGATTTCAAATTTCTTAAATATGAATTAAAATTAATACAATTATATCGACTTTGCTTTCCAAGATATCGGCATCGGTATCGGCTGTCAAAAAACCCATATCGGTCGACCACTAGTTTTATTCCTTCAGACGAGTTGGAATATAGTATACAAGTCATATGGATGATACTTTTTATTGTGTTTTTTTTTAAATATTTTTGGAGCTTGACAGCCTCTGGTTACAATACAGTGTGGTGTAGGACAAGAATTGTGAAAAAGATTTGTACTTTTGTGATCCTCAAAAGAAATAACAGCATACAGGTTCAAAACGACATGATGGGTGAGGAAATAATGGCAGAATTGCCTTAAATTCTGAGTTCCCCTTCAATCTGCCTCTTAAAACTCATTCTGGTGATTTTGAAGAGACAGTGAAGGGCAACTGACTCTCGTCTTGCTTCTCAAACACGTCTGTGGTGTCTGATCACCTTCTCACACAAACAAAGACGCAAATCCTCAGACACGCATATGCGCGCATAACAGGCCTCCTAAATCTCCAGCTTGCATTTAGCACTTTGACAAATTATTTTCCATCTCATTGGTCAAGGTGACAGAAAATAGATATTTTTTTTGTAATTTCCTCTTATTTAGATTGTATCAGTTCATTACAGATAAATCAAGACCTTGTTTGTCCCGTGATTTTGTAGCTAAAGGATTGGATATTTTATGTTGTGCATCCTACATCATCAATACTTAACAAATAATACCAGACATAAATGTCAGACACTTCAGTACAGACAATGTTGATGAATATTATCAGGTTCACATTAAGTGTAGCTGGAGAAACCTGGTTTGTAGAATAAAATATATTTATCCTAATCAATTTGCGGTTTGAAGACCCATATACGCACTCATTTGATGAGGGTTGTGAGAAAACACATGCAGGCTACCTCAGATGTAAATGAATGAATTATTTTAAGCAAACTCCGTCTTACATTAAATTACCCTTATAATTAAATCACTTTCCACTGTTTTTGCCGTAACTGTGTTTACTTGCGAGACGTGATGAGTAATGTGGCTTTTACGCGCCGCATTAAGCCAAGTTTGCAGAGACGCGTAAAGAGATTGCGGTGAGAAGAAAGACTCAAAGACACTACTCTCTCTGTTTCATCTGTTAGAAGAGCAGCGCTCGGTAATGGAAGGAGACAGCGCGGTAGACATATAGCGTTCGACAACACCCTCCCCCCATCCTCATGAAAACTGCACGAGAAAATGCAGCTGCAGGCAAAACTGATGCAGCCATCTAATAAAACGTACTCTGTGCACTTCATCAAGCTAGACTGACACACACACCACAAGCACCTACCTCACACCTGCCGAGCGGCGCATCTTGTGCCATCAGGGCAATCGCGTTACATTAAACGCATTACTCCGCGATGGGTACCATTGCGCCAGGGGCCAGAAAGAGGAGTCTTTTAATTTTGAAGAACCAAAATTAAACAACATAGGAGGCACTCTATGCAAGTAACACGCAAGGACGACGGGACTACCAATATTAACAATCGGATAAACATAATAATTGCTCACCCCCTTCAGCAGGTCTTTATCTAATAATCAGTAATAAGGTCTCATTTGTTGCCATGTCTAATAATAGTGAGCGATTATTTTAGCCTGCTGTAATACCCTGAGAGGTCCTCACATAATAAATGGTGATTAACAAGAGTGAAATGTGTAATTTACCTATGGACCCGCCTAATTGCTATACGGAAAATCAGCGTTTTACCTCTCACATATGTGTGAGAGCGAAGAAACAATCGCAAAAACAATGCAACACACACACACACACACACACACACACACACACACACACTGAAAGCAGATGGGTTGAAAGCCACCTATGAGAGAGAAATTCAGCCTGTGCTCGCTGATGTGTGTTTCTCTGTGAGAGAAAGGATGGAAATTTCCATGGAGATGGAAAATTGGCTTTTGCACCCTTTTTATTGACATTGATAGTAGAGAAAAGACAGGAAATGTTCAGGGAGTGATGTGAGTTTAACTTTTCCTTCATGAGCATCATGATTCATGATTCAATGTGTTACTGCTGGGCTAAGGCACAATTGTATAGTTTGTAGAGCTGTGTATCAATACAGATTTCCTGATTCAATTCGATTCAGATTCAGAAGATCTTGATTTAATTGGATGCCAATTCATTTGGATGTGTTTTTTGGTTATAAAGTCCATTTTTCTGAAATATGAAAGAAATGTTCTCTCTGCTAATGCTGTATATATATTTATATAATTGTTATATTGTATTTCAGACTGATATGAAATCTGTAATTTGTCTTTTTGAAAAAGATCCGGGTCATAAGATTCATTAATTTTGGGTACACTAGTCGCAGTGTGTATTTGTGATTCACTAAAAAGATTCAATTCAAAAAGAGTCATTTGTTTGTGAATTGGACTAGCTATATTGGTCAAGTTCTGTGTGTGTTTTTGCATGCAACACGCAAGGACTGTTGACGGAATTTGTGAAAAGTTAATTGTTATTATCTGAGAAAATGTTATGTTAATGTTATTTGGAGAATTTAATTGGAAACTCCAATTTTAAAGTAAATTTGAAAAATTTACTACGATGAGCCTTGTGAAGATCATTTGTTTACAAATTTGACATGCTATTAATAGCTAATTAACCATGCAGGATGGCTCGTATCTGCCTGCACATGACAGACTTCATGTATATTTCAGTGATTAGTCTTGTAAACATTCTTGTTAAATAATATGCAAATTGATAATGCATATTCAACGGTCTATGCATGTTTGCATCAAGGTGGCCAGAATTGAAGTATCAAACCCACCTTAGTGTGCTTACAGGTGTTTTTATTAATAGTTCATGTCCTGACAGGACTGATGAACAGTAAAATGAATCCCTGTCAGTAATCGTACGTCCACTGCAGCTATACCGTGTCAGTTTAACGTTTGGCGAGAAATCACGTGCGCCATCCACCTGGACTGGATAATGAGAGCTGGCGTTCTGCTTGAAAGATGAAAAATGTCAGACAAATGAGCCCAGTCAATACGTGGCTCCTCGCAAACAAATGTGTGCTGACAGGAGAGCGTCCCGGCGTCTCTCTAAGTTCTGGGCGTGTAATTGTCTGTCTGTGTTCTCTAATTGCGGCATAATAAATAAAGCACATTCATTTGTTTATGTCTGTACTTCTAATGCGATTCCCTCCAGTGCTGTGCCGCAGATACCTCTCAACTCGGCTTTTTCTCAGTTTTCTCTCTTTTTCCCTCCCCTCATCCCTCTCTCTCTTTGTCTCCTCGTCCTCCTGTTCCTCCGTTCCTCAGCACACCTGGGGGCCTGCAGGGGATGTCTCAGCATGAATAATGCAGGAGAGCTTCAGAAGTTGTACCTGCTCTCCTTTCCTACCATCTCTCTCTCTCTTTTCTCTGCTTCTTTCTCGATCTCTCTCTCTCTCTCTGTCAGTGCACACTTTCCATCTCTCGCTCTCCTTGTCCTCACTTTTCAAGTAAAACCATTATTCCCTTGCGGAGGAGCGGAATGTGATTTCCTGTGTGCTTGTTTTTTTTTGTAAAAAAAAAGATGTTTGCCGTTTAAAAACAAAGGCAGGCCTGCACTCAGTCCACCCACTCTCTCTCTTTTGCAGTGGATTTCGTTGACTGTGGCAGAGGTTCTGGCTTGCGTTTTGAGAGCGGAGACCCTGCGGATTTCCGGATAGAGGCCGACGGGACGGTTGTCGCAGCGCGAACCCTGCAGCTCTCTGACAGGAAGGGGCGGAGCTTGGAGATTAAGGCCAAGGACGTGAAGTCTCAAGAGCAATGGCTGGTGCACGTCAACTTCACCCAACCCAAGCAGGTAAGAAATCATGCACTCTCGCACATTAACAGCGAACGGCGGCTGCGTGGCTGCGAATTCACACTAATTATAACCGTGTCAGATCGCTAACAGCGCATGGCGTTTCTAAACTAGCCTCATGCTGCAATTACACCATCAAACAGCCATTGTGCGAATGTGAGCTCACAAAAATGTCCCTCTTCATCCGTAGGCCCTATGTGACAAAGCCAAAGCTCTAATAAAACTATATTAGAAAATTAGCAGAGCACTAACACATTGATAGTAGGGCTGTAATTAATGTTTAACGATGCTAAATAGACATTAAGGCAAGAGGATACATTAGACAGCGGAGATCTGGACCCTCAGCTTGGGAACACTAACCATATGTCTCATAGCCCTGCCTTCTGCTTGGAGACAAGAAGAATTTACTCTTTATTACTGATACACACATGCCCACACACTGCCGCCAAGGGGAAGGAGGACGAGAGGAGCCAGTGGGAGAGAGAGCAGATAAGGGCGAGATAAAGGTTGAGATGGTTGAGGAGGCAAAGGAGGAGAGGGTGAAGGGTTTAGACTAAGGCTGGCCAGTCACGATGCATTCCCGATGAGTTTGCTGCAATATTCAAACCAAACAACACTGGGAATATCACTGCGATTTTAATGAGCTTTTAATTTGGCCATTAAGCTTTTTAAAGAACGTGTCATTAGACTAGTTTTGCAACCGGTCTCCTTCCTTGTCTTGTGAGATTTAACTGCATCTGTGATTTAAAGTAGCAAAAGCAATGTTAAAATGGGTATGTTTGATTAATTTGCGTTTTAATGAATTGATTCAAAACTTAACGATTCGTCATTACTCAAACGTGGTATAAGTCTGCATGGCATTTTTTGGGGATTAAACTGGTTAAGTAAAAATATATGTAACCGTTCAAAAGTTTGGAAAGATCGGTACGATTTTTAAATGTTTTTGAAAGAAGGAAAACAGTAATATTATAATGTATTTTATGTCTTTACTTTTACTTTTGATAAGTTTAATGCATTCTTGGAAAGTAAAAGTATTCATTTCTTTAAAAAATCGTACTGACACCAGTCCTTTGAACGGTAGTGTAGATAAATTTAGCTTTTTATTACTATGTATTGATTTATTGGTGCATGTGAGTGAAAATTATTATATTCAGGGTTCCCATGATCTTGAAAAACATCATGGAATTCAATGTTCCAAAAAAAAAGTGCTTTCCAGGGCTGCAAAAATCATTGAAATTAATAAATGGTAATTAATGAAATCTTAAAAGGCCATGGTCCATAGACAATATAAATATTTCTAGACAAGATCAAGTATTTCTTTAGCTACAGATGACTTGATAAGGTGTAAACTCTATAACAATTTTTATCAAGTAATCAGAAATGGCTAATTCATGGATATATCATATAAATTTGTTGGCCAGAAAGTATGGGAACCCTGTATACATTATTCTCGAGATAATTTAGTGAAATTGTGGAAAAACATTCCTTGCTTATTGTAGAGTAATTTCTTATTGTTTTATTATTCTTGCATTGAACATTCTGAATGTTTAATGCTAGAAAAAAATAAACATGTTAAATGAAATGAAATCTCAGAGTGATAAAATAAACAAAAATAAATTAAAAAAAAAAAATATATATATATATATATATATATATATCGAATATCATCAAAAGCCCAGCCCCGTTTCTAGGGATAAGAAGAAAGAGAGAGGCAGGAAATGTGGAATGAGAGAGAAATGAGATAAATGAAAAGTTAACGAGAAGGAACAGAGGTGAAAGATGTTTTTCCATCAATTCAGTTGATGTGTATGTTGTCGGTGAGTTTGTTTGAAGAGATGGTGTGACTGTGAGAAGGTACAAGGGTAATGAGTTAGCTCATCCCCTGAGTCAAAGCAGAGAGAGAGAGAAAAACGAGAGAATCTACCTCGCTTCTTCAACAACAAACTGCCACCCACCCCCATGTGTCTTGTCATTACCAGCAATATTTCACCACCGAGAGGAAGAGAGAAGATAGGTCAAGAAAAAGGCAGGCTTAGTTGATATCAACTGAGAGGAAATATTGAATCACCTTATAAGCGAGAACGCTTCGAGATTTTGTACTTGCATAAAGAATTCACTCTTAAATGAACATTCAGAGGGGTTTTGTTCTCTATAACACTAAGAGCAGGGCAAATGTCTGGTCAAGCACATCTCTGGCTGCATTTGGCTCTGAATAACAAGGCTCAGGGAGAAAGAAAATGGAACAATGCTGCAAACTCAACACACACACACACACACACATTCACTATGTGGGTGTTACTGCTGTGGGATTTAACGATGGAGCTGCCGTGATATTTATGACCCCATTACAGAGGGTAAAATTAATTCTGTAATTATTTGGGGATGGGGCAGATGTGTTGAAAGTGCCGCAGTGTGTAGGCTATGTGTGTGTGTTTATCACGTAATGTACATTGAGCGTGTGGGTGTTTGTGAATGTAACTGTTGTTTTTTTGCTGTTTTTTTACTTTGCCAGGTGCCAGAGATACTGTTTCCGCGGCACAGTGTGGTTGTCAAGGGTGACGGCAGTGTGAATCGCGTGAAAAGAGACTGGGTCATTCCTCCTGTCAACGTGCTTGAGAACTCCAGAAAACAATTCCCTGAAGAGCTTGTGAAAGTGAGTGTGTACACAAAGAAAAACAACACTGGTTCATCATGTGAAGTGTATTCGAAAACGTACTATCAAAATAAATGGTAATTCATTCATCGGGTTGTTATTCAAGTGCAAGAGTAACTCAATTTTATGTTTATCCTGCAATTTTGTGTGTGCGTGTTTCAGATCCAGTCAGATAAGGACAAGAGTAACTCTCTGCGCTATAGTGTGACCGGACCAGGAGCCGACCAAAACCCCACCGGCCTGTTTATCATCGACGCCATTTCAGGAATCCTGTCCGTCACCAAACCACTGGATAGAGAACACATCCCCAATTTCCATGTGAGTGTGTGTGTGTGTTTGTAAATCCACGTCCTGAGATGTCATGTAAACTTTTGTGTAGATTTCATCCAAAATATTTATATTTGCAAAATTTTTTCAGATTTATGAAATCTTACTGAATGCCTGCGTAAGGGTTTTCTCTTAAAATAAATTTTTTAATGGAATAATCCCTACTGAAATAGCCATGAGATGTGATGCAATACATTTAACAGTACTAAAACTAGGTGAAAATAGGTGATACAGATGGTACGTCAAACGTGCCCATAAATATACTGTATATTATACTTGTACATAAAATATTTTTCTTAGTTACTTTTCATAAAATATCCTTAAAACAAGGTTCATTTTTCAAATGTATGAAACCTTATGAATATTTGTGTGATTTCCTTCATAATTCAACTTAGTGGAAGATTCCCTAATGACCATAACATTGTGTTTTACTATCCATGACCTCATCTGCATATAATTTCCATATGCATATTGACATCCAGATATGTAATGCAATGCATGTCTGTAAAACAATGTTTTTAAAACAAGATCATTACCAAATTTTCCTTTTTATAGCTTATGTTCTAATGCATTTTCAAGTAATTAATTAAATTGAATGTAATTTTATATCTCCTGCGTGGTGAAAGTATAAAGATGGCATTTTTATTATAAAAGTGGTGTATAAAGGTGAAATGCAGCGTTTTGAATTGTTCAATTCATTATTTGACCACTAGAGTCTCCAAATTACCCAGTAAAAGTGTTGGTTTATTATTTCAATTTCAATTTAAAGTTTTTTTTTTTATAACTATAAATGAATGCGTAAGATAGTGTAAGCACTTTCCAGTGCTTGTTTTGAGCACACACTTTGTTTAAAGATCAGACCTTTGGTCTGTAGATCCATGCATTCCACCCAGGATAGAGAGAATCTCTCTAAAACTCCCAATAAATTATATGTGTCAGGGTTACCATGGCAGCCAGTCTGAGAATGTGACCTTTGACATCCCTCTAATCCACTGTACCATGAAGAGGAGAGCAGACAAAATTAAACTCAGAGGAGCTTATCCTAACACTAAGTCACACACACATTCATTCATTGTGCTCGCAGGGGGGCATTCCCTAAATCTGGCTTTTCCTAAGTAAGAACAATCCTCAATCTCCCCTGGAAGTAGTTGCAAACTTTTCCTGCCTGGTTTCAATACCCTTTCTCTTCACCACTGGACCCGAGAGGCTTTTAACCTCCCTCAGTGTCCACCTAATCCACATTCAGATTCAAATTATGCAGAGATTACATGAATATGAAATGATTTGCTTCCTAATGGTGCCAAAGGTGGAGCATCAGGCTTCTTTCTGTCAGCTCATGCATATATGCAGCAGACCTAAGACTGCTTTAGCACGCAAACTGCAACCAAGTCAGCTGCAGCAGTTCCTTAACACGAATAACCGCTGTAAATGAGTGTGGTGGTTAAGAGCCTCTCTTCCACTCACAGTGTACTGCCGTTGCTGTTACAATTTTTTCAATATAACTTCTGAATACTGCATCAAAAACAGCTTGTGATGGCATAAAGACACTGAAAAAATACTGCGGAACTTGTAAGACTCAAAAAGTGCAAATGTGATTCTTGTGAGCAACATACCTCACACATTCTTTCAATAAATTAATGCTTTTATTCAGCAAGGATGCATTAAATTGATCAGAAATTACTAAGTTTACAATGTTACAACAAATTCTATTTTAACTAAATGCTGTTCTTTTGAACTTTCTGTTCATCAGAGAATTCTGAAAAAAAGTTTCACGGTTTCCACAAAAATATTAAGCAGAGCAACTGTTTTTAACACTGATGATAAGAAGAAATGTTTCTTGAGCACCAAATCTGTATTTTAGAATGATTTCTGAAGGGTCATGTGACACTGAAGACTGGAGTAATGGCTGTTGAAAATTCAGCTTTGCATCACAGGAATCAATTATGTTTTTAAAAATATATTAAAACAGAAAACCGTTATCTTAAATTGTAATAATAAGTAATAAGTAAGTAATAATAATAAGCTTACTGTTTTCATTGTATTGTGATCAAATTATGCAGCCTTGTTGAGTATTAGAGACTTCTTTTTTAAAAAACACAAAAAAATGTTTTACCCTAAACGGTAGTGTAAAAGGAAATGATAGTAAATGGTAGAAATGGGGTAGATTTTGTTTGCATAGCTGCTCAGATTGAGTTTTGTTTTTCCACAACAAGTTTTCATGTGTGTTTGCGTTCACAGCTTCGTGCTCATGCCGTGGACGTCAATGGGAACCAGATGGAGAACCCCATCGACATCATCATCAATGTCATTGATATGAACGACAACCGGCCCGAGTTCACACACCAGATCTGGAACGGAACCGTGGATGAGGGCGCCAAACCAGGTACACCTGTCAGCATTCATGTTTTTAACAGTTATGACACACCTTCACCAATGAAGTGAAAACTGATGTTTATTGCTCGGCTCTAGGTACATTTGTAATGACAGTGACATCCCAGGATAAGGATGACCCAAATACAGCCAATGGGATGCTCAGATACAAGATCCTCTCCCAGACCCCAGAGAGCCCCTCCTCCAACATGTTCACTATCAACAACAAGACCGGCAAAATCATCACTGTAGCTGCAGGTCTAGATCGTGAGGTACGAAGAAGTGTGTGCTAATGCTTTGTCAACAATATGCAACAATACTGTAAACCAGAGGCACTCAACCAGTGTTAACACCAAGAGCGATAACTATATTAGTGTTCACACTAATGGACGAAAACACTCTGTGTATTATGAAGAGGTACAGTTACTTTGTCTGCTGCTTTAAATAACTAACTTTAAATGCTCAAGCTCAGGCGGATTCTGATTGGCTGTCAATGTTTTTAATTGTTCATCAGCTAGAAAGTGTCGTTCTGAGAGTGATTCCAACAATATTGTTTCTTTATTGTTATAGTTGTAGTGTGGAGTTCCTTATTTTTATAGAATTAGAATGATTATTAGAATTTATCGTTATAGTTATTGTCTTTGTTGTGAACGGGTCTTGATTTTTTTATACTGTACTATTACAGTGTTTATAACATTTTTATTTTTGAACTACCTTTCATTTTTATATTTTCAGATTTTATTCATTTTAGTTTAAGTTTTAGTAATTGTTTGTGTTTTATATTTATCTTTAATGTATTTTTGTTTTGGTTTTAGTTTTAATAATTGTAGTACTTAAACTTGTTTTATTTCAGTTAGTTGCCAAGTCAACATTTCGTTTTGTTTAAGTTTTTCATCTAATATATATATATATATATATTTTTTTTTTTTCAGCTTTATTTTAATTACCAAAAACTTTTTAATCTGTAATTTGTTT
Source organism: Sinocyclocheilus rhinocerous (assembly GCF_001515625.1). Taxonomy (NCBI): domain Eukaryota; kingdom Metazoa; phylum Chordata; class Actinopteri; order Cypriniformes; family Cyprinidae; genus Sinocyclocheilus; species Sinocyclocheilus rhinocerous. The sequence goes on from NW_015624837.1 coordinate 351,403, forward strand.
ACCAATAACAACACTGTTCTCAAATGGTGGGTCAGAACCAAAAAACGTCTGTTTTGATACGGTTAAGTATTAAGATGCAAACATAATGTTTCCCAGACTCCTCATCCTGTTAACCACTGCTGTAAACATTTCTATCTTGTGTTTTCAACCTAACTTATCTTGTTATGCTTTTGGTGCCGAGCAGAAGGTGCCTCAGTACACCCTGATCATTCAGGCTACCGATATGGAGGGAAACCCCATGTATGGTCTGTCCAACACCGCCACTGCTGTCATACGCCTGCTGGATGTCAATGACAACACTCCAGAGTTCACCCGAGAGACTGTGAGTGACACACACACACTTGAACACGCGTCTCACCAAAGCCATCTTTGCTGAAAATCGATCTCTCTCTGTCTGTCTCTGTAGTTCCATGGTGAGGTCCCAGAGAACCGTGTGAATGTGATAGTGACGAATCTCACCGTGACTGACAAAGATGAACCGGGGACTCCAGCCTGGAATGCAGTGTACCGGATCATATCAGGGGACCCAACCGGACGCTTTTCCATCCCTACTGATCCTGTTACTAATGAAGGCCTCGTCACCGTCGTCAAGGTAACACGCACAACAACACATTAAGCTTACTAAGAAATGAACATACTGACAAATGGTCTGGAACAAAGTATGTAAGTGGTTCTGCTCCGGGTTTTACAAATCCTGCTTACTCATGAGAGAAATCGGAGCAGCAGAAAATTACTGTACTTCCAAATATCCCTCTACTTCCATTCCAGTCCGCACCGCTCATATACTCTGGTCTGGAATGTCATAAACAGAGAAGTGGAGTGATACAAACAGTGAAAAGTCCCAGGACTCTGCTCAACCAATCAGATTCATGGACCGGAACTAATTGTTGTATAAATGCTGTAATTGGGTTGCGCTGCTATTCGCTAGAATCTCGCTGGAGTCCCTTAGGCAGGGGTTCAAATACAGAGCAAAAGACGGTCTCCATGGAAACAGCTTCCACCTGCTGTTCAGCTGAGTTAATGGTTAATGTCTCTTAATTGAGAATGAGTCATTCATTAATTATTATTCAAACATTTCTCCTTTGTGTATTTAATTGCAACACGATCCATTCATTGTATCATTTTGATTCTTTTTTCTAACAGATTATGACACTGTTAACTTGATTATGTGTGTTTGTGTATCCTTGTATACAGCCAATTGATTATGAGATGAATCGATCATTCATGCTGACTGTTGTCGCTGACAATGAGGTGCCGCTGGCGAGTGGGATCCATCGCACCCGCCAGTCTACATCCACCGTGTCCATACGTGTCATCGACGTGAACGAAAGCCCAAATTTTGACCCCAACCCCAAACAGGTCAAACTGGAGGAAGGCCTTCCACAGTGGTCGATGCTAACGACTTTTACAGCTCATGATCCAGACAGATACATGCAGCAGACTATTAGGTATTAAAACATACACACACATGCATGTTACATGTACACGTATAGGCCAGCTCTTATGTATGCTTTTTGGAAAAGATTTTTTGAAATAGCAGAGTTGGATACACTATGAAGACCAAAGCAGAGCTTTCTTGCTAGTCCAGCCAGAACATTTATGGAAACTAAGCTGCAAAAATGCATCACTCAGAAATCATCGCTCAGTCAATATTATAGTAATAATATATTAGAGGTTATTTACATATAGAAGTCTTTAAAGGTGAAGCAGCAAAAAAAAGAGGTTGCAAAATAGTCATGTAAAATGGATGGTAATGAATATGGCCTGTTTAATTAATTGTTAATGGCTATGTTCGGAAAGGAATACTAGCTTACTACTTACTGAGTATTTCATAATTTAAATTGTACACGGTCTAATATTTTTTTAAATAAAATGAAAAAGAGTAGGCATTATGCAATGATAAATGTTTAAACGTTTAAACACTACCCTGCTACATTTTTGTCACATGACCTCATTATTTGTTTTATTTATTGATAAACAATATTGATAAAACATTGATAAACATTTTTTTATCAAACATTGATAAAATAATGTAATCTAAAAATGCCATTTGGCAGTGCTGTCAAATGACAGTTTAAAATAAAATGTTACAATTGATAATATTTCTGATTCATGCGTCACACTGATTGTTATTTTAGTATTATTTATATACTATTATAGTATTTATTAATAATTTGAAATGAATTAGCTTTTATTTGTATATTTTCAGTTTTCATTTTAATTTTACTTTTAAGTTTTAGTAATTTTATGTGCTTTTTAAATATTTCTATATATCTTTAATTTATTTTTGTTTCAGTTTTAGATTTAGTAATTTCAGTACTTCAGCTTACACGTTAAACCTTCAAAGTTTTGTAAGTTTTATTTTTATTTAATTTTTTTAGGTCAGTTACCAAAAACATTATAATAGTTTTAGTTATAGCAATAACAACACTGGTCACACTGGAAATGTAAGGTCAAGTTAAAAGCATTGCATTGTGGGATACATTCCTCAGTTGTTGAACCCATTTATTTTGACAAATGGAGTAAATGTTAACCACCCTTGTATGGTGTGTTTTAAAGGTACTCTAAATTGTTTGACCCCGCCAACTGGCTAGAGATCGACCCCAACAACGGACGAATTTCCACCATTGCTGTCCTGGACCGAGAATCTCCATATGTCAAAAACAACCTCTACAACGCCACATTCATGGCCGCTGATAACGGTAGGAGCAACTGTGTTTGAATGCGTATGTATGCAGAAGCAGTTGAGATTGAGTGATTCCATTGATTTTAGCTCTAGGGAGGAATTGCAACCGGAACAAACTGCAACCGTGATATACACGGGCCCACACATCCATGTTAATGATCACACCAACAACATATGCAAACTCATTCGGAATGTCTATGGGTTTCACTTTCTCTGGGTTTTTTTCTTTGAAGCAACCTCTCCCTCTCTTTCTAACACACACATATGCACATACACTACCCGCTGTGTGAAAGAGTCTACAGAAGTCTGCTAGGCCCTATTCTGCTGTGGTGTTTAACATTCTTGCTGCATCAGAGCTGTGAAACAAACCCCCCTCACACACACACGCTGTAAATTTGAAAGCTTGTCTCCAGAAGCACCTACTAAACAGTTGTACCATTTCGTATGCGGTATTTTAGCAGAAAAATCTACCTGTAATCCAGTTTATCTAGACACTAAATGCACTGAATTAGCGAAGCACTGTATGTAAATTAAGTCATTGTCAATCTTTTTAGCACAAACACACCTTTCTATGTAAATTAGGCTTGTTATAGATCAGCACTATTTGTGCAAACTCAACGGTAGTTGCATGGTCAATTATCATTGTGCTGGAAAGCAGGGGATAATTTTATTAAGCGATTTTATTTCATTTAAATATTAAACAAATTTTTCCAATTGAAAGGGTTGTTTGTATACATTTTCCAGTGATAATTGCAGCTGTAATTCATAAAATGATGGAGGTTAGTGTTATATCCAGCTGTGTGGTGCAGTCAAGTGCACTTTCTGTCTTTTAAAGGTGTCTGGATCACAGTGGTGCAGTGATGCTGTACAGTTACTGAAAAGTATTTTGTATTGTAGAAGTCTGCTGTATCCACCACAATCGAGCACTCAGAACCAATCTGGGGTGTATACTGTATATCCATATACAGTGGGTAAAGAAAAGAATAACCTCCTTTTAAAATAATCACATTTTGTTGCTTTGCAGCCTGAAATTAAGACGGACACAGTTTTTGTTTTATCCAGTTGTATTCAGTGCAACTTATAACATCCAAGTGAAAGATATAACACCCACATGTCAGGGAAAAAAAAAAACTGAATCACTGAATTGGAAAAAGGATCAAAATTACTTGTAAAGTCAATCAGGTGTAGAGAATCGCCTTCTCAATGGCACACAAAGCCATTTGACTTTCAGCTGTGATCAGCTGTGGTCAACCCCATAACGAATAAAGTTGTGGACAGGCACAAGTCAGGAGATTGATACAAAAATAGCGAAGCACTGTATGTAAATTAAGTCATTGTCAATCTTTCTAGCACAAACACACCTTTCTATGTAAATTAGGCTTGTTATAGATCAGCACTATTTGTGCAAACTCAACGCTAGTTGCATGGCCAATTATCATTGTGCTGGAAAGCAGGGGATAATTTTATTAAGCGATTTTATTTCATTTAAATATTAAACAAATTTTTCCAATTGAAAGGGTTGTTTGTATACATTTTCCAGTGATAATTGCAGCTGTAATTCATAAAATGATGGAGGTTAGTGTTATATCCAGCTGTGTGGTGCAGTCAAGTGCACTTTCTGTCTTTTAAAGGTGTCTGGATCACAGTGGTGCAGTGATGCTGTACAGTTACTGAAAAGTATTTTGTATTGTAGAAGTCTGCTGTATCCACCACAATCGAGCACTCAGAACCAATCTGGGGTGTATACTGTATATCCATATACAGTGGGTAAAGAAAAGAATAACCTCCTTTTAAAATAATCACATTTTGTTGCTTTGCAGCCTGAAATTAAGACGGACACAGTTTTTGTTTTATCCAGTTGTATTCAGTGCA
>NW_015624837.1:356087-374872 GCF_001515625.1 Sinocyclocheilus rhinocerous
TAAAAATGACTTGTAAACTCAATCAGTTGTAGCTAATCACCTTCTCAATGGCACACAAAGCCATTTGACTTTCAGCTGTGATCAGCTGTGGTCAACCCCATAACGAATAAAGTTGTGGACAGGCACAAGTCAGGAGATTGATACAAAAACATTTCAAAGGCTTTATCAATGCCTAGAAACACAGTGAAGTCTATTGGAAGGTATTTGGTACAACACAGACCCTCGCTGGATCAGGACGTCGCTCTAAACTAGATGAAAGAGCCGGGAGGAAACTGGTCAGAGAGGCGACCAGAGGCCTACAACAACTCTGAAGCAGTTGCAGGAATTTATGACTAAGAGTGGTCATTGTTCACATGTGACAACAATATCACAAATTCTCCACAAATGTGTCTTGTATGGGAGGGTTGCAAGAAAAAAGCCAGTCCTCAAGAAAGGCCACATGCAGTCACGACTGAGCTTTGCCAAAATGCACCTTGAAGATTCTGAGGCAGGTGAGACTAAAATTAAATTATTTGGCCTCAACACCAAATGACATGTCTGGAGGAAATCCAATACAGCTCTCCATCCAAATAACAGCAATCCTACAGTAAAGAATAGAGGTGGTAATATCCTGTTATGGGGTGTTTCTCTGCAGCAGGGACTGGAGCACTTGTCAGGATAGAAGGAAAAATAGATGGGGCAAAATACCGTTAAATTCTTGAGGAAAATCTGCTGCCCTCTGCCAGAAAGTTGTCAATGGGAAGAAGGTTTACCTTCCAGCATGACAATGACCCAAAGCACACAGCAAAACTGAGCACACAGTGGTTGAAGGAGAAAAAAGTGAATGTCCTTGCATGGCCTAGTCAGAGCCCAGACTTAAACCCCACTGAATATCTGTGCAATAACTGGAAGACTGCAGTCCACAAACGCTCACCATCAAATTGAACTGAACTTGAGCAGTTCTGCAAAGAAGAGTGGGCAAATATTGTAAAGTCTAAATGTGTAGTAGAGACATATCCCAACAGACTAAAGGCTGTAATTAAAGCAAAAGGTGGTTCAACAAAATACTGAAACAAGGGGGTGATCCTTTTTCCAACTCAGTGATTCTGGTTTTTATTTTTTATTTTTTTTCTGACATGCTGGTATTATATCTTTCACTTGGATGTTATAAGTTGCACTGAATACAGCTGGATAAAACAAAAACTGTGTCCGTCTTCATTTCAGGCTGCAAAGCAACAAAATGTGATTATTTTAAAGGAGGGTGATTCTTTTCTATACCCACTGTATATGCAAATTTCATTCTACCTCTAGTTTGTAAAGAATGAAAGCACTGTTTTTTTAGTATCCCAGAGAGTAATACAGAACCCATGATTGAAACAAACATCTGTAAATACAGCTAAACAATACAAAACAAAAATAGCAAAGTAGTATATAAATGCCATCTTTGTTATTTACAGCAATAATCTGACATTTTCTGATTTTTTGGGTGTGTTTGTGCTGTTACCTTAATTTATATATTAAATTTGTGAATCAAGTGCTAAAATAATGCAGACAGACCATGCAAATACACAATGCTAACTTAACATTCTTAGTGAATTCCTTTCTCAGTTCAGTTGAATCTTTGTGTGCAAGTAGCAGTGCTGATCGGCTCCCTTTCCCACAAAGAAACCTTTTCACATCTAGTTCAATGCTGATTCGCACTCCTGATTCAATAAATTAAGGATACTTAGTCGTACTTGAGTTAGAGGTTTTCAGGGCTGGAACGGATTAAAAGAAAATGTGTTGTGAATGCCAGGAGTAGAACAGAAAGCCGCTGCTCCGTCAGCCTGCCGCATAGCTCTGCCCGTCTCTTGTTCTTTGTTTAAAGATCAGTGAAGTTGAAAGGTCTTGTTACTCTTGTTGAAACAGAAACTAAGCTCTTTTCTAGGTATTGATGGTCCAGTCTGTGCTGGGTAAAAGGGCTCTTATTCGCAGATATTTCATGGACGTGGGCAGGTTGATTGGATCTTATAGACTGTGCATTATAGGTTGTAAATGAGTTATCATGCCCAGCAACCCAGAAGAGAGCAACCTAAAGTCGTTAACTGCTGTAGTTCGTCTGTATCGTCAGTTTCCAACTATTAGTCTCAAGCTCAGATGTCACACCCACGAAACCCTCACGGTCATGATCCATATTGCACACAAAAACACCAAGAGCTGGTATGGAATCAGTTTCCAGGACTGCAGGTGCACAAGTTTTGTTATTAATCGTCCCGTGATGTAGGTTGCATTTTTTAAACTACATGTTGAAAATGGTGTTTTGAAGTTTTAAAATTCAATTTTTAAAAATTTGATTAGTCAACTATTCATAGTCAAAATCTGACTACTTGAGACTATAGCTACGTCCCAGTTGAAGGACTGCATACTTCGAAGGATGCAGACTTCAAAGACCACAAAGGTCAAACCGAATGTTGTTAAATGAGACCTAGCATACGGAGGATTGCATCGCATCTTACTAAGACATGTCAACATTTAAACCACTCTAAAGTGTTTTGTTAGATATTCAAGTAAGTTGAAATGCAATACTTACATTTAAATGTGTAATCCAGCATTTTCTCTCAAAAAATCATGTCGTCAACGGTGTACATTGAATCTTGCGATTGTCTGGGCCGTGAAGGATCCATCTGTTGTATCCTTCATGGCCCGGGAAACAAAGGACGCATTTGATGGAGCCTTCAAATTGGTTTGTAATTGGTGACGCATTCAGTCTTCAAATGCAGCCTCAAAAGGATGCAGCCTCTGAATTGGGACACAGCTTATGTTTGTATTGACTTCGCCTCTGTCTTTTTCCTTCTGTCCCTCAACAGGTGTCCCCCCTGCGAGTGGGACGGGTACTCTGCAGATCAACCTGCTGGACATAAACGATAACGCACCTCGAGTCTTCCCTCAAGAAGCAGAAGTGTGCGAACGTCCCGAACCCAACGCCATCAATATCACAGCTGTAGACGGAGACCTCAACCCCAACGCTGGGCCCTATGCTTTCGAACTGCCCAACCGACCCTCTGACATCCGCAGGAACTGGACACTGACTCGAATCAGTGGTACGCCACTGGGATTAACAATTACTCAATTCTATTTTGATTTTTCTGCCAGACTTTATCTGACCCATTTGTGTTGTTATACTTGTGGTTGGTTTGTAGGCGATCACGCTCAGTTAAGTCTGAAGATTAGTTACCTGGAAAGTGGGATATACGAGCTGCCCATCAGCATCACAGACTCGGGGAACCTGCCCATGTCCAACACTACCTACCTGCGCATCAAAGTGTGCCAGTGCGATCACCACGGCGACTGCGTGGACATGGAACGCATCATGGCAGCCGGGCTGGGCACCGGAGCTATCATCGCCATACTTATCTGCATCATCATTCTGCTGGGTAAGACACACACTAGACAGAGATTGTTGTTTCTTCCAGGCAGTGGAGTTCTTATCAGTTGGTCACATCAATTGCCAAGCACATGTGATCTGCTTTTGTTCGCAGAGGGGATATAGTCACAAAAGATTTCATAGCGAGGCTGTTGTAGAAGGAATAGGAACAGTTCTGTTCACTTACACCAATGTTATCAGTTGAATCAAAATCAAATGATGCTTTTCTCTTTTTGGGTTGACTGGGTTTCCATCCACAGATTTTTATTTAATATTTTATTTGATATTTTATATTTAAAAAAAATGCTGGATGGAAACACCAAGAAGTAAATCCAATATCTAAAAAAAAAAACGTAAAAGCTCTTTTGAGGTGGATTAATGATTTATTCAGCAAGAAGACATAAACACATAAACTATGATGGAAACACATTGTGCCTCATGTGCATCGAGTCATGTGATTGAATAGTTCACTTCAGACCAATGTCATTGCATAAATTGGGGTCTTCAAAAAACACTGGAGCCAAAGCCTGTCATCAAAACGATTGGTTACTTTCACCTTCCAAAACAGGTTGACGCACACCGTCGGCCCTCAAAAATAAGGCATTCACTAGCGACAACATTTTTCTGAATGTTTTGTCTCTGCGCTCTAAAGTAATTTATTGCATTTGATAAAAGAGCCACAGTAGTTTTCCCAATAGCCACAACTTCCATTTCTGTTTTGCTCAAACTTCTGTGAAAGTGACAATTTTGTTTTCTCGATCACATGGGATGTGTTAAATTAAATTTGCAATTTGGATGGAAACATAGCTTGTGCTCAATTCTTGCACAATTCTGATTCACAGTCTCTGCTGTTTTAAATCACTTTACTTGCATAATTTACCTATTAAACTAAAAAAAAACAGCAGATGAAATACTTTGACGTGAATAATATTACAGAATAAATGCAGAATATTCATTGAGCATACCTATTGAGCTCATTTTAGAGACAAAAATTTCACAAAAATATAACTTGTCTTTGTCTGAGTGAGCAACAGTAACTGAGGGGGGCGAAGCTTAGCGAAACGTCAATTTCAGTTTGTGGTGCTAAAAAATACACACTGCACCTTTAACTGTCTGATCTCAAGTCATTTTGCTCTTTTTATATTGATCTGTATCTCACTTTCTGTCTCTCTGCAGTGCTGGTGTTGATGTTTGTGATGTGGATGAAGAGACGGGATAAAGAGAGACAGGCCAAGCAGCTGCTGATCGATCCAGAGGACGACGTGCGAGACAACATACTCAAATACGACGAGGAGGGCGGCGGAGAGGAAGACCAGGTACATGCGCTCCCTCTCTACTGCTGCTGCTGCTGGACATACACAGTTATTTTCAGCTCACAATTACTCTTTACAATCTAGCTTGTTTAATAAAAACATTGTAAAGTTTCATTTTAACCAGTCGTTAAATGTTCACGATTGTAATTTAAGCTGCGTGGTGCAGTTTAAATTAAAATCGTGAACATTTAACAACTGACTAATTTTCAGCATTCACTGTGCAAGTAATGCTGATTATAAGTCATAGCATGTAAGCGACTAATTTTAAATTGATGAAACAATGTGTGAGACTCACAGATTTGCATTTGAGCCAAACTTTATTTTTTGCGCAACTGACACTCACACACAAAAACATTTTCTATGGTTTTCATGAGTTAATGATATTTTCTATCCCCTAAAACGAACTCCCAAAGGAACCATTTGGCATTTTTCGATTTTTAATTAAAACATTTAAATCTAAAAAAAAATCCATTAGTAATGTACTTAAGCCTGGGTGTGCTGTTTTTCCACTTGCTTCAACATCTCGCATAGTGTTTTAGCATTTTCAAAGTGATACTCCATAAACTGGCACTTGCAGACGTGTGCCATATTTTTAACCAAGTCTTGGAAAAGGCAGGTATATTCCGACCTCCTTGCATATCCATTTCTCTTGTTTTAACCTTAAACTATTTTCTGTCGTCTTTTTCAACTAGTTCTTGAAAACAGCAGCCCAGCTGTGCAGTGTGTATGTCTGTATCGCCAAATCATAAATCAAAGAATAGTTTTGGCTATCGGCTAGCTAAGTAAAGGAGGACATACCATAGAGTTTGACTGTTTTATATAGACATACTGTTTCTTCAGGACTATGATCTGAGCCAGCTGCAGCAGCCCGATACTCTGGAGCCAGACTTGATCAAGCCCGTCGGGATCCGCCGGCTGGACGAGCGACCGATGCACTCCGAGCCCAACTATCCCATCCGCTCGGCCGCACCCCACCCCGGAGACATAGGAGAGTTCATCCACGAGGTACTCCGTGTGTGCGCTCTTCTGATGTCGCGTCATATAAAATGGCTCGATGGCACCAGTGATAAGACTTAATGGTGATTGATTGGTTAATTGGACCAAGGTCCTTTTAGTTTTGTTGATTATTAGCCAGGCTCAGGGATTCAATATCTCATGCGCCCTCCCACACACATGCAGACCTCACAGGCTCTAAGCAGTGCGACTGCACTCAAAGCAGTGTGAGATTAGCAAGAAACTGCTTAAATCAGGTAATGAATTAAACATTACTGCTAAATGTAATCAGCCTCACTTAAAAGACAGAAAGGCTTTGTAGACGGCAGCATTTGCCAAAATGTTTGACCAAACTGTGTTTTAAAGAAACACGGCAGTTAGGATTTTTAGCTGTTTTTTAGCATTCCAACAAAAATTGTCACTTGTGAGTTTTGTTTATAGCCGTTTTATGTCTGTAGAAAGATTTGTTTGGACAAGCGATTTCAGGATTCAGAATTATGTCAACTGAACATCTATACAGTGTTTAGTCTGTTAGCACTCTGCCTGGACTGTGTTATGCCAAGAATAGAACTTTATTTGTACAATATGGCAGGCTTTCAAAACCAAGTGAGCTGCCTACCTAGACAGCATTTTTAAGCACCAAAGGCATCTTAAACATTCAAATTGAATGTGCATTCGGATGGTTGAGCACATGTAAATCAAACATTTGAATTTGTCCATGATGCCCATAAATGTTGTACATGCGTTTTTGTCTATAGAATGTTTGTGCCTCACGTATTGTATCTAAATTTGCGTGTGCGAAATGCTGCACTTAGTACTACTCGTTTTCCATTCGAAGGAAATGGCATTTCAAATACTAGCTTTAGCACATTTAGTTCCCCCTTTTATGCTGAATAAGAATAGTGACCGTTATGACCGTTGAGTGCATTGGTGCACTTTGCTTGTATTTTTTTTTACATTTTGTATAGTTTTTAATAATATTATTACAGACAAAGCATGCAAATAAGAAGTGACTTTACAAAAGAAGAAATTAAAAAATAAAATCAAGTGAATGTATTGATACATAGTTCAATACATGGAATTTCAAAACAACCAGCAATCAAGAGATGGTTAATATATTAGCATTTATAGCATCTGAAAATTACTGTATTCTAATAAATTCATCTGAGTATGAGAAGGTTCAAAGATTAAACTTCAGAGGAACTTCTAAAGAGGTTAAAAAATTAGCTGGAGCCACATGTTAAATTTTGAATAGACTGCAGATTTCCAGAGAGGCAAGACACATTTCCTTACATAATAGGAAATAATGGTCAGTACACAGTGGTCTTTGTGTTCATTAAAATTTTCGGATTCACTTGCACACATATACTACAAAATGGTACAGAATAGTGCAGAAGTATGTGAAATAGGACGCACACACTCTTTTTACTTAATGGGTTTCAGTTGTATTGTCACTCCTTCCTCCTTCCTTCCTTCCTCTTCTCACTTTAGCTGTTTCTCATCCAGTGCCCTGACAGAGCGTTCAGTGTTTCATTGTTTAATTGCGCGAGCTCAGACTGTGCTTAGCTGTGCCGTTTCCAGAACGTAGCCGCTTATAAATAAATGCTTTAGCCTGTTCCAGAGCCCAGCATCTGTTTGCACGGCGACCCCAATCCTTCTCCGACTTCCCTCTCCTCCCATCTCCCTTCCTCCTCTTTTGTTCCTACTTCTTTTTCTCCATCCCATCCCCCTCTGCGCTTAAACAGCAATACCAAATGAGTAATTTAAATGGTTGTACTAGACACCAAAACCACTAAACACTAAAACCACATCCGTTCTCGTCATGTTCCCCAGGGTCTCAAGGCGGCTGATACAGATCCCACGGCCCCTCCGTACGACTCTCTGCTGGTCTTCGACTATGAGGGCAGCGGCTCCACGGCCGGATCGCTCAGCTCCCTTCACTCCTCCAGCAGCGGAGGCGACCAGGACTATGACTACCTCAACGACTGGGGCCCTCGCTTCCGCAAACTTGCCGACATGTACGGAGGCAACGACGACTAGCTTACGCCATCACCGCAGGACCACAGAAAGAGAAGGAAGAACCGGAGGAGGAGGAGGAAAATTAAAAGAAAAAACATCAAAAAACAGTGTGGTACTTTTTTTTTATTGTGGGACGTGGACAGTGTGCAGAATCAAAACAATGAAGAAACCAATATACCCTAGAGAGACAGACAATGAAGACTGAGAAACGAAGAGACAAGAAGGTGGAAGGAAGATCACCATGGCAACAAAACCAGGTCTCTCCGAGGCCCTCTGTTGTAGACAGAGGGGGTCTAATGAAGGAAATCTGCCTAGTTTTGGTTCAGTCCAGGATTTTTTCGGCCTAAGTTTGAAGGATCATCGGTACGAAACGTATGAAGGAACGCTTAAAGAACGTTAAATGAATGCTAAGTTACACTTGAATCTCACAGTACAGAAGCACTGGGATATTACGTGCCTTTTTGTACATTTTTTTGGTTTCATTTTTACATTTTCAGTCTTTGTTGATTTGATCTGATGATGTTTTTCTGTTCAATGACTTTGGTGGCTCAGAGTTTTGGAGTGTTTTTGTCGTGAGCCTGTTTATAACGTTTATGCCTCTACACGCTTCTGTTTGCGTTTCTCACCATCATGCTGTTCGTTCACGTATCAAAACGAAGACTTTGGAAGAGTGAGAGCGTCTAGACAGAGAGAACAGCTTTGTACAGTATGCTAGAAAATTGATTTCAGTTTCTCGTTTTTGTTGCGTTTTCCTCTTTTTATATATATATATATTCACAGTTTTTCCACCAAAACGTTAACTTATGCAGCCAGTTGCAAAATGGGAGACGAGCATTATTATTTGGTAGCAGAACTTTTTGTTTTGTTCATTTATTTCTCTCTCTCTCTCTCTCTCTCTCTGCATTTTTTTGAAGTGATTTAGGATTTTGCAAATGAAAACGTTCTGTTTTTTCAAATGTCATCTGCCTTAGTCATCCTGGTATTCTTTCATGCCTGGTATTCTTTCATTTTTTACTCCACTGTAAATTAAATGATGTGTACATAGTTTTTTGTTTTGTTTCTCCTCTTTTGATGTAGTCTACGAAAAAGAACAGGGCGTGAAGAACTTGTATATGTATAATTTGGACTACAGACAAAAGGATTTTTGCATGTTTTTATCTTTTCCGTACAAAACAGTCTTTCTGAAATTTATTTACACACAAATAAAGAAATGCCCACCTCGAAGGAGACTAAAGCAAATAAGTGACACAGAAGTTTGGTCCAAATACCCACTGCTTTCATTCCTCCCCTTTCGTAACGTAACATTCCTTTTTGGTTTCGCCCTTTCGGCCCAGTTAATGACCTTCCATTTGCCCGTTCTCTGATTTCATCGCTTGACGTCCTTCGTCAAGGATTCCATGTTGACCTTCCGCTTCCTTTGTTCTTCTCTGCTACGTTCTGCATTTCCATTGTCTTCTCCCCCGGGCCACTCTCATGGATCAAAGAGGTCGACTGACGTTCGAGGCCATACTCCTAAATGCACGATCCTTCAGGATCTTCATGTTTGAACTAAACTGAAAAGGTGGACCGAAGCCCTCATCATAACCGTCTCTGCCTGTTAGAGAACCGTATTGGTGTGTGTGTGTTTGCGCGTGTGTGTATCACTGGATGCCGTCAGAGAGGGCCAATTAAAAGAGCAGGATGGAAGTACGAGGTCAGTCCACTCATGAGGCTCAGCCATAAGATGATTAACAGCTTTTTAATGAGCGATGGCTGTCCAGAGTTCTGTGGGCTCTGTTTGCAATTACTTGTTGATATTATGACCCATTGCAGCCCAAATGACCAATAAAAGTCTAATTTTGGAAATGATGATTTGTTGGTTTTCTTTGCTACATTGGTGTTTTAGCTCTGTTCCGAAACCTAGCAAGTTCCTAGATAGTCAGTTGGCATCTAAGACAGGAACCTAAGCATCATGGGACCTCATTAGTGACCGATTTAGACAAGCAAATCACAAATAGCGCTCCACATGGGAGACTCGACTCCCAATTGATTTAAATAGAGTTGATGTTAGTATGTTGCTGAGCTAAAAGCTTTCTTAATAAACTTTAGCTTATAATCTTAATAAGCATAAACATTAGTGATGCACTGAAATTTAGGCACCTAAAAAATACAGTTAAAAAAATAAAAATAATTCAGTTTCATCCAAAACTGCAAAATAATAATAATAATAAATACATTTTAGGTTTCAGATGAAATGGTTTTGGAAGGCCAAAATCATTGATGGAAACAGTGATGTTAAATTAGTGCAATTTAACATCTATTACAGTTTGTTTGGCTGAAATATAACTAATATAAATGAAATATATTTTTACTACAACTGCTTTAAATTATAACCTATGAACACGATAAAATAAACAGCGTACCAAACTGATAACTGATAAATACATAGCAAACAAAAATAAATGCATTTGTTTATATGTAAAATAATACATTTTTCATTACAATTTTTTATCAGGATTTTTCAGTATTCAATAAAATACTAATCTATAAATAACATTTTGAAATTATGTTTTGCTGAGCTCGACGCAGTGCATTATGGGATCACGTGCTGCTGCCTTTGGATAAAATTAGGTATCTTAACTAACTAGCCGACATTTCAGACAGCCTTTGTGTCTGTGATGCCCTAAAATGCTGCCTATGTAGGCAGCTCACTAGGTTTTGGTATGAGATAATTGTATATATGCATGCTAAATGGGCTCCATTAAATGGAAAAGGAAATGTCATTGCATACCTTGACCTTAAAAGTGATTACTGGCAGCTGGGTCATTATCTGGGTCTGTGCGTGCCTGCCTCCATCATTTGAGTCAGTCTACAGTCCACACACACCAACTTGTGTATTTCTATATTCCCTTCAGGGCTATCCTTTGCTCCGCCTTCTCTATCTAACATTCTCCAGGGGCTGAGATTATTGTGCCAACATCAAAGCCTGGCCTCCCCACGTCCCATTGTGTGTGACTGAGAGAATGAGAGAGCTAAAAAGTGGAAGTCTTGTCGCTTAAGGTCACATGAAGGATGAGGAATAAGATTTTCTCTGTGCTGCTATCTCCTTCATTCCACACTCTCTATGTACAGTATATATACACACATACAAAATTCCTTCCTGCATTTTATATTTAGAGTTCTTTTCCTATTTCCTTTTTATACTCCATGTTCCATTCCCCTCTTTCTCGGTCCTTTGTTTAATTTTTTTGTGCTCGGTTTTGTCAGTAATGGTCTGGGCAGTCCAGTGGAACACTTGATCCTTTGTTACGCCAAAGGGATGCGTGTGTGTGTGTGTGTGAAATGTCGATTCAGTAGGTGAATCGCTATGATCGATTCAGTTCAGAGGATAATTCATTACACTGATTTAGACTGGTAACTCGTCTTTTTAAACTATTAAATAAATAAACCGGCTCATTTGGAAATAAGGCTATGCTGGCTTATAAAAGTCATGATTTTCAATCATAGGGCTGTTCACGATGCAGGTTTTTGATTCACTAATAAGAGCGCCTCATAAGAGTCATTTGCCCGTGAATTGAACTATAACGTTACTAGTCGTCGTCTCGTTAAATTTGTTTATGCGTGCAGCCTGCGAGGACGACACAACAGAAAGTCGTTTCTTGAGATTATTTGGCGGTACATGGTCTTCTGCACCACATAGAATTCAGACTGCGAACTTCCATTCTCAACACAAGGTAAATAGGCTATGATTTATTTTGCCTTGGTGCTGAAAAGCAGTGCAGGAACACTGTTTTATGTTCTTTCCTATTTTTAACCAAGTAGGTTAATCATCTTACTAGGGGATTGTGCAAGGGGTATGTAAATTTATGAGCACAACTGTAAATTGTACAAAAGCACCAGTAAAGAGAAAGGGAGGACTGCATGTGTATGTAAGGGAAAGAGTGTGTGAAGGGTGAGTTTGAGTCTCTAAAAATAGGACTTAGTGCAGGCTGGAGGATGGAGATGACATTGATCAACTGATACAGGGAGAACAACTCATCCCCCATCTCACTCTCTTTCTCTCTGTTTCTTTTCCCGAGGTCTTAACTCTGCCTTTTACATTCCTGCTTTGCCATTGCTGTCAGGGTCAAACTCACTCCTCCACATGTAGTGAGTGTGTTTGCGTTTGGGTATGAGTTTGCCTGTGTAATAAAGAGAAGGAAAGGCAGTGAGTGCAGCAGGGATTTATACTAGGAAAGAGTTTTGAAATTTGGGATGAGATATACATTTTTGTTCATATGTTTGCATACCCATTGTATGAGTATTTTTATCTTTTTGTTTTATGTTTTAAATAAGAGGGATCATACAAAAAATCTAATTTTAAGTACTGCTCTAAGGACCTTATTTGACATATATATTCAGATACCAAATTATGCTGAGAAAAACTTTACAGTTATGCAGCTTCTTCTGCAGTTTTCATGAACTGTTTTTTACAGAATAGAGATACAGTACATGTAAAAAAAAAAATAATAATAATAATAATAATATGTGAAAATGTCTTTAGCGGACAGGCTTAGCCCACACCTTTGCAGATGTATATGGAGTCATCCTTTGATTAAATATTGAAATATTATATTATTGTATGTTAAATATATAAATATACCTGTATGTTGTGAAATTTTAGATCTGTAAAGACTCACTGGAGATCTTTTTTAAATAAATACTTACAAAGGTTACCTACATACATAATGAATGGATGAATTAATGAATGAATGAATGAATGAATGTCTTAGAATAGCCTACGTTATACAAAAAAACGTATTTAAATGCGGTGAGAGTTTTTATCTTTGTTCTTAAGATAGCAGAGTATTCTTTGTTTCATGATTTACTAATTTTATTTAATTTTATTTTTTCGTTACCTCTGAATTATAGAGACTGACAAAAAAAAAGTACAATACAAATTTGGTTCTATGCCCCGGAAGCCCATTCCTAGCACTGCCCACAAAATAGGGATGGGCGTATCGATACAAAGTATCGATATATCGATACTGCTAAAACGTTTGTTTATGATTCATTGTGAAAGGCAAAATTAACATTCTAAAAAGGCTAATCAAAGTTCTGTTATCATTTACTCACCCTTATGTGGTTCCAAACCTCTAAATGTCGTTATTTTGTATAGCACAAAACGTGAATTTTGATGTCAAACCTGTTAGAACCAGTCAAGGGGGAAAGATTTTCAATGACAAATTCAACACACTCTCAAGGCACACTGAGTTTTTTGTCACAATCCCAAGACACTCACCCAATGCAAATCCCAACACACCCTCAGTTCATAGGTATTTTATGTTTTGGCGAACTTGTGGTTAATTTACATGAATTTGTACAATCTCAGTTTTCATATGATCTGCTTACACCCCAGTGATGGTTATGTTTAGGGGTGGACATTCATGCTTAACATTAACATGGACATTCATGCTTTTTCTCAAAAATAATGAATTTCTATGCAAATCACATCATAAGAATTCATACAAAATTACCACTTTGTAAAATAGTTATGTTTTCTCTTGAAGGTGGGTCTTCTCTTCAATTTTTTTTTCTTCATATGGCTTCAAAAGACTTAAAATATAGTGTATTAGTCATATGGATTACTTTTATGATAGTTTTATGCTTTTTTTTTTCTTGACAACCTCAGTCTCCATTCACGTTCATTAAAACAAAATTGTGTAAGGTTTAAAATTGGTGTAGAAACTACACCAAACTAAACTAAAATTGGTGTAGAAACTATTTTCGTTTAGAAAAATAATACAATATACAAAATAATAATAATAATAATAATAATACAATAAGTAATTACAAAGAGATGGCAAGTATCACATCAAATTAAATGTTAAATTTTGAAGTAGAAAAACTTAAATATTATTTTCATGTAAAACATTCCAATAATCTGTTTTATTTACGACTTTGAAAAATCATTTTTTACAGTGTATATGAGCATCCAGTGCATTCTTCAAAAATTCTCCTTGTGTTCATCCAAGGAATGAAGAAAGAAAGCCATATGAGTTTGAAATGCCTTGCAATATCCTGTAAATAAATGACAGAAATGTCATTATTGGTCGAATTATTCCTGTAATTATAGTATAGGAGGGTAGCATGTTTGGTGAGTGGGATTTAGTGCTCCCTATGTGTGCTGCTACATTAATGAATCAGACTTAATCAAACATCCAGTCCAGGATTGATGTGTAGATTCATAATGTACTAGAAATCATAATGTACCCTTCATTTTGCTTTTGAAATTTGATTACCTCCACATGCTTGGACATTCAAGATCATATGACGAAGGGAATGATGCAGGACGTTACTTTGGCATGTTGTCCACAGAAATGGCCTGAAGAGTCAACAAGAGCTTCTCTCTCCCTGCCTGTACTGATGTGAGTGGACATGAGAGGGAGATCGGGCCAGCTATATCATTGTACTGACAGGGTCTGTCCACAGCTCTGTAGAAGAGAGAGTCATTCACATGCATTCAGTCCCATTTTGGATGTAGTCTGCTGAAATACCAAGTAAATCAGAGCACTTTGCCATGCTGTGTCACAAAAACAGGCTGCTTTAGACAAATGTCCTCTGATGAAATATCATACTGCCTGTTTTTAGGTGGTTTAGGTGCTTCTTGAAACCAGTCTTTCATCAGAACATCTTAAACCACATGCTTGTGGACACTGCAGGAAAATGCAGGATTTTTTTTTCTCCTAAAGGAATAGTTCATACAACAATGAAAATTTGCTGAAAATGTACTCACTCTCTGGCCATCCAAGATGTAGATGACTTTGTTTCTTCTTAGGAACAGATTTGGAGAAAATTTGGAGAAATTTAGCTTTACATCGCTTGCTCACCAATGATCCTCTGCAGTGAATGGGTGCCGTCAGAATGATAGTTCAAACAGCGGATATAGAAACATCACAATAATCTACAAGTAATCCACACAAATCCAGTCCATCAATCTTGTGCAGAGACAAGCTGTGTTTGTAACATGTTTTTAATGTCAAACGACCATTGCTAAAAATGGCTAAAATATGAGTTGTCTATCCATAATAGGCCCTATTGCTTTCTCCAGTGAAAAGTCGTCCTGTCTGAATTAGGAGAGAAATATGCACAGATGCTCTTAAAGGGGTCATATGATGCTTTTTTAAAGATCATTATTTTGTGTATTTGGTGTAACAGAATATGTTGACATGCTTCAATGTTCAAAAAACACATTATTTTTCAAATACTGTACATTATTGTAGGTCCTCTATGCCCCGCCTCTCTCAAACGCTTCGTTTTCTACAAAGCCCCCTCCTTTGTGAGAGGACAACAGGGGATGTATTTTTATTTATTTTATTTTTTTTTATTTTTTTTTTTATTATGGATTATGAACTCTGTTTAAAGAAACAATGGTTTAAAGTTAAAATGCCTTGATTAATTTTCTTACAAACATGCTTCACTTTCAGCTTTTCTCTTCACAAGACATTAATTGATGGATTGAAGTCGTGTGGAGTACTTGTGAATTATTATGACCCCACAATCTGTGATGTGATCTCAAACAGTGCTCTGATTTTGCAAGATTGAATTCTGCAATCAAAAATTAGTTTTCAGTATTTGAACTCAAATGTTTCTCCTCAAAATTTTGGAAGAGCTTTTATTTGGCTATAGCCTTCACATTAACGTCTTCATACTCGTATTGTATGTAAAAAAAATCGTCTCATTTGTTTTTTATTTTTAATCCTCATAAGGAGTTTTCAGAGAAGCATCTAAAAAACTGAAAACTGCATTAAGACTACTGAGCTATTAAAGAGCAACTTCTGAGCAGTGAGCAGTAAAATTTTACTCTCCGTAACCACATCACGCATATAAATGTGTGTGTGAACAGCTGAATAATTTTATGGTGTGAGCATGTTACAGCAAACTGCTGGGTTGGGAAATGTGGCTTACTGCTCATAATGATATAATCCAGCAATGGGAGCATTACATTAAGCAGACCCAAAGCAAGTGAAAGGAAAGAAAGCAGACCTACATCAAACTAGCAATCGGAAATAAAGGTCTTGTGTCTGTGAATACTCCTGGAGAATAATGGACTTTTATAAAGGGATATACCATGGTACAAAAGCATGAAACCTGCTTAAAGGGTTAGTTCACCCAAAAATGAAAATTCTGTCATGAATTACTCACCCTCATGTCGTTTCAAACCCGTAAGACCTTCGTTCATCTTCGGAACACAAATTAAGATATTTTTGATGGAATCTGAGAGCTGTCTGACCCTGCATAGACAGCAATGCAACTAAAATGTTCCCAAGTCCAGAAACGTAGCAAGGAGATCTGTAAAATAATCCATGTGACATCAGTGGTTCATCCGCAATTATACGAAGCTACGAGAATACTTTTTGTGCGCAAAAGAAAAGAAAAAAAAAATGACTTTATTCAACAATACGTCTTTGAAATTGTTATTATTCCAGCTGAGGTGAAAACCGTGTTTTGAAGAGCATGTTTGTGGTTCTACACATTTCGAAATGCTTGTTTGAATAATTCAGCCAGAGGTACCGAATGTGTACTAGTGTCCAAGCCTAGTGCCTTTTTCTCTAATTTCTCCTCTTTAGCTAAGAGATCGTCTCTTTTCATTTCCTATGGCACATATTTTTCTCTGTTCTACTCTGTTGTCCCTCTTTGTATTACAACAGAGTATACTCTTTAAGGCTTACAATGTTTGCTTTCTTAATGCACATTCTTGGTTTTATTGTGTTTATCAGTGTATGTCAAAAACTGTTTATACTGTATTTGTAATGTTTGATCAGGTCATGTTAGGAGGAATCAAATATTTCATAATATTTTGACATGCATACCGTTCTACACGACACTGTATAATGTTTAGAATGTTTATCATTTATAATGTTATAAGAATTTCTATTTCAAATTGCTGCTGTTCTTTGGAAAATCTTGAAAAAGTATCACAGTTTACACAAAAAAAAATATTAAGCAGCACAATATTGATAAGTGGCCCCAAAATGTACTTTCTTTTCTGTGACATCACTTAAAGGCATAGTTCACCCAAAAATAAAAATTCTGCAATCACATTTACTCACTCTTCACTTGTTCCAAACCTAAATGAGTTTCATTCTGTTAAATACAAAAGAATATATTTTGATGTTGGTAACCAGACAGTTGATGGTAGCCATTGACTTCCATAGTTTTTTTTTTTTTTCATACTATGTGGAAGTCAATGGCTACTGTCAACTAAATAGCTAAACCGCTAAACCAAGAGGTCAAGGTTTAGCTAGATACCATGTTCCTGTTTGTTACTGTTGACTCACAGCTCCATTATGTTATGTAAAGCCCACCATCCCACATAAAAATTTTTTTTTTTTTTCTTGTTGCGTATGCTTTTTCATTCGGAAATACAGCAATTCCCATTGATTCAGAACCAAAAAGAGAATCTAAATATCTTTTTTGAACTGCTAAATGCCTGTACAGTAAATGAAAATTCATGGCTTTATGAAAGTCTCATGCACCACCATTTTCTTTTCTTTTTTTTCATCCCTCATTTCAAGGTACAATGGCGCCCAGTAAAGCCTGGCTGTAATGTGTGTGTGTGTGTCTGTCTCTCTCCTTCTCTATTAGAGTATAGCCTCTAGTCTTATCTATAGCGTTATTCCACTGAGATACGGGGGAGGATGGTCTTAAAACATTACATTACAATCACTGTAACAGTTTTCTTCTGTCTGGATTTGTGTGCCTTTGTGCGTTTATACGCAGTGTGTTTGTTGCTTTCATTTCGCCCTGTCTTCTATAAAAGCCGCTTACAGCAAAACTACAGTTTCAGGACTGAAACACTCTCTAGACATGGACACATTCAGTCCCACCCTGCAGCTTATCACAGACGATGAAAGACAGAAATGAGCAAAAAAAAAATAAGCAAGCCAGCTACACGTCAGGACATTGAATATTTAATGCTTCAATACAGACTATCTAATAACTCTTTTAATTAGCGCTGGCTAATAGAATTTGCTTTCTTCATGTTTCATTGTCTATCTCCCGCACCCTTCTCTTTTCTGTTTCATTCATACTATCCATCTCTGTTCTCTCGTTGCCCCTGGGGGTTTTCTCTCCTCTTGATTGTGGGAAAACTGGGATTTGAGTTAGAAGACAATGAAGTTGGACTCCATCTTGCGGCAAATCCCAGAGGGCAGTTGGTGGACCATGCATTATGGAGCATACCTTCACTTCTCTGCATCGCTAGTTTTAGCATCACTCGCTTGCCTTCCAGTGCCATGCCAACAGTCACTCGCACAAGTTCACACATCACCAACCAATACAAAATTAGCGGCGTTTGGGTGGGCCTTTAAACAAATAGGCGGGGCCTACAGGCAAATTGGTGCAGTAATTCGTAGAGGAATTATTGTGTGTTTTTATTAATACAGTGTAACAAAACATTTTAAACCGCATTTGACAGTTGAAGTATGAATCCAGTCAGAATAAAGTTGTGACAACATATGGTTTGTCTAGGTTACACGGCTTTGGGTATTTTCACAAGAATAGAACATAAAGGCTATTCATGTAAGAAATGCTTACACTGTGTCCTAAACAGCCACGACATGGGATTCTATTTTTAAAATGGTTTATATTTCTGTGACTTCATGGCTGACAGCTCAATGATTAAATCCAGGACATATGTGTTTTTTACTGTTTTAAAATGGTTTGAGTTCAAATATCATTCTTGTGTGAGCCATAATGAAAGTGCCAATTAACTTACCTTAGATTTTAATAATAACTTAAAGAATGTTCAAACTGTGAACTCTGTGGACAAACAAAGTGTTCTATGACAAATATTGTATCAGTCACCAAGAATTAGTTTTGAATGTTCAAATTGTTTAATTTTCATACATTTGATTACGTACTTACCCAATTTGTTGCGTGTGTGAGACAGCAGTGTGCCTGCACAGAGCCCGCCCACATACTCTCTGATTGGCTGATCGGCTTTTGTTGAAAATTGCGATTTCAATTTTTCCTTTCTCTTTGGAGTGTTACAAGCTCTAGGTGCATAAAGAAGATCTGTAAAGTTGCAAAGACTAAAGTCTCAAATCCAAAGAGAT
>NW_015624837.1:374889-393425 GCF_001515625.1 Sinocyclocheilus rhinocerous
AGCACACCTCGCTTTTCAGACTGATGAGCTTTGTAAAAATCGACGCGTTTCAAAAAGGCGGGGCATAGAGGAGAAACAATAATGTACAGTATGTGGAAAATAATGTGTTTTTTGAACTTTAAACCGCATAAACACATTTCATTACACCAAATACACCAAATAATGTTCTTTTTAGCAGCATCATATGACCCCTTTAAAAGTATCTCTCCCAACTGCAAGGTTGCTGTCTACACTATCATTCAAAAGATTGGGGTTGGTTAGATTTTTGTATGTTTTTTAAATAAGTCTTGTGCTGAACAAGGTTGTATTTATTTGATCAAAAATACAGTAAAAATAGTAAAAAATTATTACAATTTAAAATAACTTTTCTATTTTAATATGTTATAACATGCAATTTTATCCTTGTGATGCAAAGCAGGATTTTCAGCAGCCATTACTCCAGACTTCAGTGTCACATGATCCTTCAGAAATCATTCTAATGTGCTGATTTTGGTGCTCAAGATTTTTTTTTTTTTGATGAGTAGAAAGATCAAAGGAAATAGAAGTCTTTACTGTCACTTTTGATCAATTTAATGTGTCCTTGCTGAATAATAGTATTAATGTATTATTAATACTTCCAAAAAATGTCCAAAAAAATCTTTCTGGCCCCAAACTTTTGAAGGGTAGTCTATATGAAACACTCCAAATTGGTCACTTATGAGGTTCCATTTCTGTTGGGATGCTGTCTTAGAAGGCAGTTGCCTGTGTTTTGGAAGAAAGCTAGGCTTCCCACTCCAATCCGTACACAGTGTAGTGACTGCTAGGTTTGAATCACCATTTTGACACTAATCTAGATCATTACATAAGCTGATGTATTGTTTTGTGGTAATGTGAAACACCATTTGCCGGAGTGTTGGGGGTTGGAGCTCAGAGTGTGATTATGGGAGATCTGGCTATGGGGAGAATACAGCAGAGGATCTCCTGCTGGGACAGAGTATGTCTGAGGAGCTCAACAGGAGCCCCCGGGGGCTAGACACGGATGATAGGTTTAATGGTGCGTCTGTGCATTAACGTCACAATATGCTACTCAAACTCGCTCCTGTCTAATTGCCTGATGTTTGATACTTGTAAAATGTCCTAATTCCTGAAAATTAGCCACTGTTACTTGTTTTGTTCCTCATATATTTGCAGTTTGCAGTGTGTGTGCTGTCTTACCGGACCATCTGGAGAGTATCCTCCCTGACCCAGCAGCCATCTGGATCCAGTCCAGGATTCACGTCCGTTTTGGTACCATCTGACGCACCACACACACAAAATCTCACAGCGGGGAGAAAAGTTTCGGACTCATTTGCTTGATATCCTAATGAGTTATTGGAGTGACTAGTGGATGTCAATATACAGTATGCTTATGTGAGCATGTTGGTGAGTTTGTGCATCTAAAGTGCTTAAAGCACACAACCCTGGTGTGGAAGTGTTTATTACGCATTAGCTGTATTTTGGACGGGACTAGTTTTCCCCCGAGGAGGTCATGTAAATATGGAGTTTCGCAGACGTAGATTTAATTCTTACACAGCCTTGGTAAAAATTGCAGCGTTAATTACAGAGCGTTTTTCAGCTAGCTTGGGGGTTCCTCTAAGAAATCTTAATGCCTTCAGTTAATTATATTCATAACACTATAATTATATTGCAAATAAAAAAAAATTTCAATTGTTTTCGTGATGCATGCATCCAGAGCACTTGACCTTCCAAAGCACCCACTTATAAACAACAAACACTCCTGGTAATCAAAACCATTCTGGATAGCATAGTTGCATACTACTCTTATTATTTTTGCCATACCTTTATATGGTGTTTCTTCAACTGTACATGCTATTGGACCTTTGATTTAGCAAAGTTAGAGGAGTTAATGATGAATTAACTCCAAAATTAATGATGAATTTCAAAGACAGTTTTAAAGCCACCATGAAATCTAAATTGACAGTTCTTATTTTCTTTCAATGGAATGTTACAGTGTTTATTATAAATGATTTATCCATGCACATTATATTTTTTTCATTATTTTCATGCCGAATTTAATTTGACCTTCATATGACAAATAGTTGAACAACATTTAGAAAGTCGAAGAAATGTCAAACTACAGAGATCCGTTTTCAGTCTTATTCAGTACATGATGTCCTTTATAAATAATTGTAGCTCTAACGTCTTTTTAAAAAATCTAATCGTATTCTAGTGTGCGTGTAATGCATGTGCTAATCTTGTGTAACCTCCTCTAAGTTCACTGTGACCATGGGCACTCTTGCCTTCTTTTTCCACACCCTGGTCAGCGTGCCGGTTCTCTAATCAGCAGAGTTGAAGATAAAAGTGTCTCCAATTGGATTGCATGTATCTCATTATTAAAAAAGCATTTTGAAAGTTCCTATCCTGCCCCACAGCACAAACTGTTATTCTAATGAGATGGGTTTGACCTTTGTCACGCAAACTGCTGTCCTGAAAGCGTGTGTGCTCCGGGGGCATTCAGATCCTTCCACATTTGCTATGCTGGCCTGAGGAAATCTTGGCCAATGCCGGCTTTCATCTCGGTTCCTTTCAGAAGACTGTAAATATTGAGCTCCCAAAAGAGGGTATAGTGCCTAGTTTAGGTTTTATTTCAGAAATGCCACACAAAAAAAAGTAATACATTTGGATGCATCATTTGAAAACAGCCCATAATGTATAAACATGTTGGCATGCAGAAGGTTATGTTTTAATGATTGCCTCTGTTAACAGCAGCGTTCACGAGTAATTGGTTCTAGCGGAAGACGCTAACCCCTCACTACACGCGAGCAGAGTTATAAAAACAATTGAAAATATGCATCAGGGAACGCTAACCTCAGACAAGCACTCTTACATTAGCTTCCTGACCACTGGAGAGAGCATTGATTGCTGCCACAAAAGCTAATTAAAGAAGCATTTGCTGTGCATTCCCTAATCAGGGGAAAACTTTTTAAGAGAGCAGCTTTGCATGCCATTAGCTTCCATAAGAGAAACCCTTGCGAGAGGCTAATTGAACACAGTTGCCTGTGAGCAGACACTGCTACGACTGCGCTAGTGTTATTGAGAGATTTTAGCTTTAGCATTTATTTAGCCAGTGAAGGGGAATAAAGCTGCAGGAGACTGAAATAATCGTGGGATGAGCATTAATAACCAGGCCTTTGCATCTGTCTAATGGGCACCGCGCACCAAACTACACTTATATGAGCACAATGCCTGACTAGCACAATCACACAATCGGTCACACACAGATGAATAAATATAATTTTATCCCAAAATTGCACATAATCCTCTTGAATAAACAAGCAGCAACACAGCAGGGCTTTAAAGAAAATTGGCAAGCTGTTCAAGCTAGCAGTAGCATAACTATGCAGTATTAGCAAAACGTAGCTAACTGGCTGTTGTTAGTGTGTTTTCAACCTATGCTCATTGAAAAAACGTGCCTCTACCTACATTTTGCAAAATTCCAAAAACGCACCAGTACATAAATTTATTTGGACACTAGGCCTAAATATACCTGTACTCTACTGTTCTATCCCGAATGGACCTCAAAAACTCCCAGAACTTGGTCCTACAGTTCAATCAATGTAGTAACATATCTACTTAATTATTGTCAATTATGGCGCCCAGGTGTTTCTCCCAAGTTAATTTTTTTTATTTTTTCCTCCACTATCCAAACATCACATGGAGATTTTTGTTCCTTGCCATATTTGCCTTTGGCTTGCACACTAGGAGACTAAAGATATTATGTGCCATGTATAAAGTGTCATATATTATGCCATGACTACTTTCAATTAACTCAGTTATAGTGTTTAAGGGTGGGTGATATGATAAACATTTTTAACACTGACATTTATATCCGTCACTTCACTGCGTCAGTGTTACACATCACCAAATAATAACATAAAAAAACATAACAAATAACTCAAATTAATAATAATGAATTATACAACTACTGTAAGTAGGATAATACAGTACACTCACGTTGAGCTGTATGTACTATGTAGCAAATCACATTTGCTTGATTATATGGTTGAAAAATTATATTGAAAAAAATATTTTATTGCCCAATGAGATATTAAAAGTTGGAAAACAGTATATCCCTACCTGCATACCTACAGTAAAATCCACATTTAGTATATTATAGCAAATCTCAGCTGTGATTGTTTATATTGCAAAATGTAAACTGTAGCAGACATACAGTACACTCACATAAAGTGAGATAAAGCAAATCTTAACTTCCTGATTTTTTGTTATATAATTGAACTATATTATCGCTCAGCTATTTATATAAAGTATGTTCAACTTTATCCCCATACATACAGTATACTCGCATAGAATGGTATATATTAATTTATACAACAGCTCTTTCTGGTCTTCAAATCTGATTTGCTGAGAGCCTTTTCCAGCTGTGCGATATTCTAGTGATAACAGAACTCCAACCATTTCACTGTTTGTATCACCCCGCTTGCAGTATTTCACAGTGAGTGTCATGGCGGATTCCTAAATCCACTATAATTGTGTAAATAATGCTGTTTTAGTGTCACGGAATGTAGTTTAGAGAGTTTATTAGGCGAGAATGTTGTTGTTTAGACTTCAAATATGCGGTTTGTTAATAAAGATAACGTCTATTTGAATATTTGCTTTGATGTTTTGAGCTCCAGTATGCGAGTGGCCATTCAGTGCTCATGAAACCACAGAGAGCAGCCTCACCTCGGCCAGTTCTTCTGGAATTTGCTGCTGACTCTGATGTCTCTGTAATGGTTAAACATGATATATAATTCATTTTGGGTAAATCTAACTGGCAGTTTTTTGTCTCATTAATCTATTATTTGTTCCAGAGCAAATAGTTTTGGCTGAGGGCAAAATCTAACGTTATATCTTACATAACTCAAATGCTATATAGCTAAGCGCTGCCTTTGTACTTTTGACTGAATTGCCTAGCAACTTTTATGATGGCTGTTGTTGTTTATTAAATATTATTATTCAATAAATAACATTTTAAATAAATAGTAGTATTTAATAATAACATTTAGTATTGAGAAATGGTATGTGTGTTCGTGATGGTGATTTTAGTTACATTATTCCGCCATTAGATTAAGTGACAAGGACTGTTTTAATAAGTGAGTCAGTAAAGACTTTTATATTGAAAGAGACTGAAAAAGGGTTGTAAACAAGGAAGTTATTTTTACTTTCAACAATACCTTGTAAGCCAATAAATGCACTGAACAGCGCTGTCATCGGAAATTCCCAGATGAATGGATAGTACGACAAAAGGTAATCACACTCGCTCAGTCCATCTCTCTCCAGTAATACTACTCCACATAATACAGTGAGCTTTTAATACAGTAATACAATAAGTTTTTAATGAAGCAACTCAATGTTCCTTCGTTACTAGTTCTAAAGTGACGTTTTTGAATTAGTAACGAAGGCTTGAGCTCAGCTGTTAAACTGTCAAACTGAGATTTGAATCTCTGGCGGAAGGAAGTAGTTCTGCTCAAAAGAGGGTTTTTAAGACACTCCGTTGTTGTTTCTTTTTTTTATGTACACACTTGTGCCATCGAACTGTTGTATACACACAATATTACACTCGTAGCTGTGCGATATGGCTGGTAATCAGTACGCTGTGATTATAGCACTCAGCCTGTGGCCTAACAGCCATGATATTGCTCATATATTACATTATATACAGTATGTTATTATAGCTTATCTCAACTGCTTGATTGCTTGTATAGTCACAAAATGTAAAATATATTATCACGCAGCTCTAATCTGCTCTAATCTATAAGGCATGAAGATGTTAAAGGGGTCATATGATGTTGCTAAAAAGAACATTATGTTGTGTATTTGGTGTAATGCAATGTGTTTATGCGGTTTAAGGTTCAAAAAACACATTATTTTCCACATAATGTACATTATTGTTGCTCCTCTATGCCCCGCCTTTCTGAAACGCGTCGATTTTAAACAGCTTATAACACTCCAAAGAGAAAGGAAAATGTTTAAATTGCATCATATGACCCCTTTAAGAAAAAATAATATGATTTTCTGTAAAGCTGCTTTGAAAAAATATGTATTATGAAAAGCACTATACAAATAAATTTGACTTGACTGCAGTTTCTATCTAAAATGAACACTAAAGGCAGTAAAACATGAACAACTATTATCACAAATCATGATTACAGGGGCAGATTATTGATTAATAAAGACTTATTGCACACTACTATGTTATGACCTCAAAACACTTGTAACGTAGTGCATGATTTGTAAATGAATACATTTGACGTTTGCAACACATAACAAGCTCCATATGTATGGCTTTTCTAATTAAGAAACTTGCTTTTTAGCTCACCCGATACAGCATTATAGTTGCAATGTGGAGCACTCGTAAAACAAGTCCCTTAAAACAACACTCGATAAAAGAGATCAAAGAGTTGTAGAAGTTGTAAAATGGCTTGGTTGCTTCAGCAAATGCATTTTCACCTCGCGTTTGCTTTTGTTAACACTATCGGTTAGGTTTAGGGTAGTGTTTAGTGTAGGTAGTACATTATTTTCAAACACTTTATTTAACTTTTTTAAGCCACTCACCAGAAGTTTTATTTTCAAACTGCCATGATACAAACAACTCAATAAAAGATTCACATTTTATATAAAACTGAACACACTTTTAGCACCACTTACTAGAAAGTGAAATTCAAAATGTGCAAGAAGCTACACAATATCATTTTGCAGAATTTCCGCCACAGGCAATTTTTCCAATGAGTCTGGAATGTATATTCCATACTTCCAAAGTCTCTCCTCTCGAAATGCTAGATATAACAGCAAGAGATGTACCAAACGCGCATAAAACTTTGAACACTTTCCATGCTATCTGTAATGCCGGGTTCAGACTACACCATATTTTTGTTGGTCACGATAGTCACTGTGTCAGATTACACGATTTTGACTCCTAAAATCTTGTTGTGTCGTGGACAAGAAACATGTCAGACTACACGTTGCTTCCCGACCATTCATCGCGGCAAAATCGGGCTAAAATTGTGTAGTCTGAACCGGGCATAAGACACAGGAGCAACATCTAAATTATAAACGCAATATTTGACATGGACTGTGCTTCATCTTCCAATCACACACACTTCAGCTAGTTTTGGAGCTCTTTTTGATGTTGAAACTTCTTGGAGGCAGTTCCTGTGGTGGAGGTCATTTCATTCTGTTTGAAAGCGCTAGATGTGAGTAAGCTAGAACCAGGGGCGATTCTAGGATTTTCATTTTAGGGGGGCTCAGCCCCCAGTGAGGGTATAATAATAATAATAATAATAGCCTAATAATAAAAAAATATATATATAAATAAAAAAAATTTGATTAATAGGGGTCGTATACTAAACTTATTGCAGTATTCCACTGTATTGCATAGATAGGTATAACATTTGAGTACTGAATAAGCCAAATTCAAGTCTTCATGATCTCACACACACAACATGTTTACGTACAAACACAAAATTTTACTGTTTGCATTTCGAGTACAACCCTCTTTCCTTAGCTCAAGTATGCAAACCTCTTTGACACATACACTGGAATATGTATTATATTGAAAGTAAAATTTTCAAATGAAAATGGCAACATGATCGTTTTTTAAAGTAGACCTATGTGTTCCTATGTGCTTCATTTTCGCTGGAGGAAATAGCTCTGGTGTGATGAGGGGTGAACGCAGTGAAAACTTAGGCTACAGCAGATGGGGAACCGATTATTACTCTCCCATGATATTTTGTAAACTGGATTTAAGACAAAGAACTGCACAGATGCAGATATTATAAGAATCTATCGATAAACACACACCTTCTCCTCGGTTTGTCGCTCTGCGCCGCTGCGGTCTGCGGATTGAAAAAGAACGTGCTGAAAGACGGGGAGGAGCCGATCGAAGTCTGCCGCCGTTTTCATATAAAATTTAAAGGGGACTGAGGCTATTGCCCCCCTAAAAATGGCCTAGCGACACCCATGGCTAGAACAAGAGCAAAGACGTCTACTTCAGACTTTAAATGAGCGCAGACCTTTAAATCTAATTGCTTGCCATCTTTTGTGCCACGAATTAGACGTTCTTTGCAACGGAGAGTTCGAGATCTCTTATGGTAGACCAGTTTAGCAGGATTTATCAAGTTTCAGCTAGGCTGCAGTTGGAGTACGGCGGTTCAGCTGTCATAAAGCGAGACGGCTTCTTGCCCTCTGGTCACCTATCATAAGTGATGTATATCACCCTATCATTGTTGTAAGATAGGAGGATAAATTCTCAGAATAAAATCTATAATGAAACTCCTGTCAGAACATTGTGACTCTCCAAAGGCTCTGTTACATCATTTCAGGTCTGGATTTCACCATTGTTTCTGCACAGCATGGCTGATGTGCTCAAATTGCTCATATCTCTCTTAATGTTCTCTGCAGTGGGCCGTCGTCTCAGAAACTCTCATTAGATGAACTGCTTGTTAGTGTGCCTCCAACACCCTTGCAATCCCATCTGAAAAATACATTTCTTATGGAGGGAGTTCCGTTACATATAAACATACTGGGGTGGATTCACTAAACAGTTGTAGCATGCTGTATTTTGGCGCAAACTTCTGCGTCTTTTTCACTAACCACCCGCAATCCAGTTTAATCAGCCACTAAATGTGCAAGAATAGCTCTGTTTAAATGAAGAATTGTCATTCTTTTAAGCGCAAACATGCAGATTCTGTGCAAATGGGGCTTATTATAGATAAATGCGCTTTATTCACAAAACTCAGCGCTATTTGCCTGGTGCAATTAACTTTGTGCTGTCACTGCCTGTGGAATGAGAATTTTATTTAAAGATATGTTTGTATGTATTTTCTGTTGATCTTAATGGTTGCAATAAATCATCAAATGTTGAGCATTATAACTGCTTATATATCTACATGCAGGCACAGTTTTTGTATTGTGAAGAGACAATTTAGGCACTTAATCGCAGTGTTGCTGTATGGCTGGATCATGGTAGTCTGCTGTATCATCCATTACCTACACTCAGTGCTGGGTATTAACCAAGTACATCTAATCTGGATTATTCATTGTTAGCTTTTCATTAATCTCACAAACCTCCTGCAGGTCTTTCACACACTCCAGTTTGGGAATCCTTGACGCAATGTGTTTATTGCACTTCATGTTGTCAATAACAACGAATGGAATACATTCTTTTTCTTTCTTTTTGTATTTTTATATTAATATGGTATAAGATTATTTAAATCAATGTGATAAATGAGATAGGTCAAACGTAATCAAAAAGTAGTTTGATTATATTAACTAATAAAATGTGTAGTGTAATGAATGTGTAAAGTAAATTGTGTAAAGTATTTTTTGTCAAGTAATCTGGAATCAGTAACAGATTACAGTACAATTTGTAAATAATCTACCAAGCATTGGTTCCACTGTAATGTTTTATGGGAGAAGACTGCAAAAATCAAGTAAAAATCTGTTAATTGGTTAAATGTAATTTACCTCACTGTATAGGTCACAGTGAAAAATTTTAAATCATTTCACGTTGATTTATATGTAATTCTAGCATAAAATACTGTAAAATGTCAGGTTTAAGATTTAATTATGAATTACCATATATAATACAATTTGAAATCTGTATAATCCTTAACAAGAACATACATGTAATTTTACAGTGATATTATTAAAATTGCAAAAATGTAAATGTATTATAAAAATTAATTTATTACAATTAAACAAAAAGTACTGCATTAATGTATTTTTTACATTTTGTTTTGTCATATTTTTAGGAAGTTATTTAGTTCCTGCTTATTGTGTTATTTATTTTCTTGTGTGCTACCCTGATTATAAGTTGTAAAGTATACAAGCATCAAAATGCCACCTCATAATATCTGAAATGTTACTGCCATTTTTTTCAGTACATTTCTGACATGATTTTTTAGAATTTGACATTTTTCTTTTCTTTTTTTACAGTGTAGTGACTGTTTTACAGTCAACCAGCCTGGAAAATGAGAAATTGCTCCATTGCTTTCAGCACTAATTTAATAATAATTGATATATGATGTTACCTGATTCTTCTTGTAAATCAAATGCTAAACAACACAGACAGCATGTGCAAATAAACAACAATCAGCAGGGCAATTCATTCTCAGTGTGTCCCACTATCGTTGAGTCTATCTTACTAATTTAAATGAATTTAGGTTTCTTCTCATAATACACTCTCTTATTACCTTTAAGTGTATCTTTTTCTTTCTCTTTTTATAATCCTTGCCCAGGAACTGTCTTAAGGGTACAGATTGTGAACATGTCGATTTGTTAGTTCCTGTACATTTCCCTGCTAATGTGCTCCGCTAGCTCTCAGCTGTGAGCTCTAAGCCCTTGACTCTCCTAGTTAGCTCATTTGAGTCTCAAGCCTGTGGATCCATTCCAGCACTGAAGTGTGACGATAATTACCATTATATACTAACATAATCAACCCATTCATTCGCTCGCTGCTCCCCCATTTTCTCTCACACCCTCTTCCTCTCCAAAAAAATGATGGAACCCAGTCTGGTTACCATCCCATATGAGGAAGTACTCTGGTGTTACTGTGATACAGTGATGATATTAGAAAGTTGTGTCATAATAAAATGCTAGTCCCATGATATTGTTTGTTGTTGGAGTGGGGGGTTGTGCAAAAGCACTGGTTTTGATGTCACAAAATTGCAGATTTGCTCATGAATATTAATTATTTATGACCTTTAATGTATTTGTTTACAGTGTTTAGAGTATTTAGATTATTTGTTTGTTTCCAAGTCAAAACTGAAACGTACGATTAGAAATGTCCAAAAAGCTATAAACAACCATTTTAATAGTGAGTATTTTTCAACATAAAAATTCTCAATTCTCAATTATTCTGGCTTAAAAATTCAAGTGGGCAAATGAATTTGTGATATTTAATTTGAAAGCTTCAATCCGACATCTGCCGCTGTCAGTACCGTTTTGTACATCAGTGGATAAATGTGCATATCAACAACTAAAAGATATGAATGTCTTTGAGTCAGTGTCATTTTGGCTTTGAAAAAAGTGGTTTTGGATTCCAATCCTCCTAATATAGCCTTTCTTTTTTATTAAACCAATATTTCATGGGTGGGGACAGAATAAGGATTCTGGATCGTTATTGATTGATCCAGAGTGATTTTAAGGAAAATCATTTAGGAAAAAGAATTGTGATTCCATTGAAAAATAATAAATACATTTTTTTTTTTTTTTTTTATGGCTTTTCACAGTCATTTTAGAGGTGGCATAAATGCAACTTTACCTCATGTAAACACAATACTTTGATCAAACCGATGCGATTAAGCTCTAAAGTGCTTGTGCTGTAGATTCAGTTGCAGTGTTGTGGCACTACTAAATACGAATGCAGAGTATTTTAGTACCAAGTAGGAATGCCAATGTGTTTACTTTTACCAGAACTGAACATCAATGATTTTTTAAAAATATTTAAATTTTTTAAAATCTTTTTAGAACCACTTATTGGTTCCAAATTCACATCCCCCCAAATGTTTGGATTAGTGGTGGATCAGTGTGCAGTTTTCAATAACTGAATCCTAAGCTTTGACATTTACATTTCAAGATCTCTCCAATCTTGAATATTTGGTTACATTGTTGAATCTGAGAAAACAATCACATAACTGCATCTTTCGCACAGCAAACTGCTGTTTTTATTATCACAGTCTTGCCTCTCTGTATACATCCTCTAAGATAAAACTCCTCTGAGATGTATTGGACCTCTATGTTTTTTCAGATAGGTACATGGTAGATAGAAGATTAACTTGGGGAGACTGTGTCTGCTTCAGTGTATCAAGTTGTTCTGCTCTAGGTGTTTCTCCCAGTGTTGGGAAAAAAAATCAAGGTGAGAAGAGGAGAAGAGCATGAAGGAATGCTGCAACACTGCAGCTCTCCATGAATAAAAGGACAAATACTCTACAAGAAAACACAAGTTTGTTCACCTCAGCGTGGGTGATACGCTTAGGGGGAAACTGTTTGAATATTTGAATTTGATTGCGATAGTATTACAGGAGTTCTGCAAGTATGTTTTTGTTTGAAGGTTGTGGTCATGACTTCAAATTATTCTTCAAGTTGTGTGTGTGTGTGAGAGAGAGGGGGGGCTCAGTTCAGAAGAGCTCTGTTCTGCTCCAAGATCAGGAACAGGAATTAAAGTCCTGTGGGAATGCTACCGATCTGCACTATCACTTTGTGTCACCTCAGACAGATCAGGCTCCAACCAGACAAACACACACACACACACACACATACACACTCAGTGCTAGTCTAACTTCTTATCAGATGAGACTTTGATGGGTTAATTTGATCAGTCCTTGAGGATTACGCACTGAATCCTTTAGTTTGGTGTAGTCGGACAATTTGGAAGTTGCTTTCAAACATCAATCTGAAACAACCACAGTTGGAGTCCAAAGGTAAAGCATGCCAACACTCGCACATGTGCACATTCACACACCGCCTGCTGCAGAGTTGCAATTTGCCACGTCTGCTGCAGTTGTGTGTTGCAGCGCTGCATCATTAAACTAGTTAGAGAGACATTTGGCTAATTATCTTCATCTCCGCTGCTTGCTGTTCCTTTGCCCTCCTTTCCTTTTTTAAATGTCTCTTACCAAGCGTCCAGGTTTGGCTGGTTTGCATATCCATTTAGCCCCTGCTGGTAGATGTTGTAACTACACCATTCTGAAGGCAAAAAGCATCTGACAGCCATTCTTTTTCTTTTTAATATATTAACAGAACGTATTTCTTCTTAAATGTATTATATATGTACGATATATTTGTAACATATTTTATAAGATTATTTTAGTATATGTATTAATGTATTTTTAACATGAACTTTTATTTTTATTGTAATTTTTTAAAGAGCATTATATTATTTTAGTAGGGTTAAGGTTTTTTTTTTTTTTTTTTTTGATGGTCTTACTAACTTACAATTTAATTTACAACTTAAAATACATTAAATTACAACTTAAAATATTAAAACAAAATATATTTTTCACTGTTGCCTTTGACATCAAAGCTCAGGATAGTTGCCTTTGACTAAAGGATTTAGTAATTATGGTTCCTTAACATTTCTATTAACAGCTCTTTTAATTATTTTTTAGGAATTAAATTTGAAAACATGCCATTAGGAATGTTATTGCATAACAAAATCATTTTAATAATAAAACCATTTAAAATAATTCTTGCACAAAAGGTGTTTACACAGACATTTTAATGTCTTTATAAACAGCCTTAACTATTTATTAAACAATAATACTATAAGCAAAAATGTGGTAATATTTCATTTTTTTAAATAAAGATATTAAAAAATCATGTTGTGCATCTTTAATTACACGTCATATGAACAGCCATTCAACAGCTGCACTGATCTAAACCTCA
The DNA here is from genome assembly GCF_001515625.1 of Sinocyclocheilus rhinocerous. NCBI lineage: Eukaryota > Metazoa > Chordata > Actinopteri > Cypriniformes > Cyprinidae > Sinocyclocheilus > Sinocyclocheilus rhinocerous. Next base: position 388,315 of record NW_015624837.1, read on the forward strand.
CAGTTAGTTGTAAACTGCATGTGTTTGATTTACTAAAAAGAATCGGTTCGTTAGAGTCATTCATTTAGGACTCAGACTGGTTATGTTGCACATTTTTGATTGACAACTCATAAAAGTTGTTCATTTGAGAGTTGAACTGCACTGGTTATGTTGTATTTTGAACCAACCGTTAATATCTCCTTTTCTGTTACTTTTCAACTAGTGTCTTGACAATATTCATGGCATCAGTTGAGTGTCCAGTGAGTAGTCATGTTCTAACTAACCACAGTATATCCGCCATCCCGTCAATATCAGTCTCATTCTTTCTGCACTGATTCAGATGAGTGTTGGTGGCGCCCCATGGCAACACTCTGTCTGATCACATGGGCAGTGCTAACAGCTGAAGAGGACTGATCCTGTGTCCTTCATGTCTCAACACACATGGACTCATGTGCTGAAAATAGGATTAGTTCTCACAGAGAGTGAGCGTCTGTGTGTGATGTCTTTCATGTGGTCACGAGACGCCATAGATGAAAGACATCTTTTTGTCATATGTCAAGATCGGGTTTATTTCTCCAATGACATACACACACGCATACGTTTGGAGCAGTTTTTTTCCCACCAAATGACATATTCTACAGAACGAGTGCCATTTGTTTCTGAAAATCACAGCTTGTACTACATATATTGTAGATATTTTTCTAAATGCATCAACAAAAATCCAGTAATACTATCTTATTTTTTGTCTTTTTCCTTCCTTTTTCTTCATGAGGAATTTCTCCTTGATAAAGTATGTTAGCAAGTATGCACATTTTGATTAAAAACATACTTGCACCAGCATTCTTTCATAAATCGAACACTTCAAGGACAAGCAATTTTCTTCTTTTCATCAATCAATCTTATGAGTGTTTTTTTTTTTTGTCAATATCAAATGATCTTAGGGAGGCATTATTTAACAGTAAACAACTGGTAATTGAAAAGTAGATACATTTGGAATGCACAAGAATTAAATAAGCTTTCAAAGAAGCACCTTGTAATGTCAAATTATACTTTAAAACTGCAAAACCTGTTACCTTTCTGAAGACATAATCAAATTTAAAGGGTTTTAAATTTAGGTCACCCAAAAATGAAAATTCTGTCATCTATGCATTTTAACACTGATCAATGCATATACATAGAGCACCATCAAATATGGTAAACATGAAAGCTGTTGTTTACATGTATGTGTGTTGAACTTGGATTAAACCGCTTGATTTCTACAAATGCGCATCTTTCAGTGGATGGACAAAAATTATGATCAAATATTAAAAATATCTTATATTTGTTTTTCGAAGATGAATTAAAGTCCCAGTGGTTTTGGAATGACACGAGGGCGAATAAATGATTACAGAATTTGGATGAAATATCCATTCAATCATTTACTATCCCATTTAATTTAATATCCCTTTTCAATGAAACGTTGATCATTGTAAATATGTGACTCAAATGCTTAATTCTTGAAACAGACACTGATACTTCTTTCATTAATGCTAAAGCCATTGACAAAAGGGATATCTAGATTTTCAGAGAATAACAGTTTCAATATTTTTCTGTTTATTGTATGGTTTAAAAACTGCAGTTTTCATTAATTGTAATTATGAACCATTTTATTCCGAATTTTTCTCTGTGTTGATCACAGAATATATGTGACACTGGACCACAAAACCAGTCTAAAAGTCGCTGGGGTATATTTGTAGCAATGGCCAAAAATACATTGTATGGGTCAAAATTATGGATTTTTCTTTTATGCCAAAAATCATTAGGATATTAAGTAAAGATCATGTTCCATGAAGATATTTTGTAAATTTTTTACTGTCAATATATCAAAACTTAATTTTTGATTAGTAATATGCATTACTAAGGACTTCATTTGGACAACTTTAAAGGCAATTTTCTCAATATTTAGATTTTTTTGCACCCTCAGATTCCAGATTTTCAAGTAGCTGCATCTCGGCCAAATATTGTCCTATCCTAACAAACCATACATCAATGGAAAGCTTATTTATTCAGCTTTCAGATGATGTGTACATTTAAATTTCGAAAAATTTACCCTTATCACACAAGGGTTGAATTGACTAATGTATGAGCAAATGATTACGAAACTTAAATTTTGGGGTGAACTATTCCTTTAAATGCATAATTTGTCTAAAATGTACTTTAAATTCATATATTCAAAATAGAAAAGACAGCCGTTTCATAGCATGACCCATATACTGCCTTGCAATTTTGTTCCATTTTTGGCATCAAAAACCTTGTCTACCATAACATTTCCCTAATATAATGGAGCCGCATATCTCCTACATATAGCCTAGTGTTTGAAGATGCACAGATCTATTAGTTTTAATGGCTTTATAGGTTCTTTGTTTTTTACAGTTTCGCTCACAGACCATATTAGCTCATAATCTCATAGCTCATAATCCAGCTCAACATTCTGACCACATATGTGCTGCGCTTTTAAAACGCATGCACGCTGTATGCAGATAAGAGCTTGATCACTAATGGATCCTCTGGAGTGAATGGGTGCCGTCAGAATGAGAGTCCAAACAGCTGATAAAAACATCACAATAATCCACAAATGATCAACACAACTTCAATAAATTAATGTCTTGTGAAGCAAAAAGCTGCGTGTTTGTAATAAATACTGGCACTTCTGGCCAAAATACAAGTCCACAATCCATAATAATAATAAGGCCTCCTCCAGTGAAAAGTCCATCCCCTGTTGTCCTCTCACATTAAAGTCCACTGACATGTTTGTCTTGAACTGTTTTGAGCTGTTTTTGTTTGTAAACGGTGCGTAATCTGTGCATATTTCTCTCCTGATTCAGACGATAAGACTTTTTTTCACTGAAGAAAGCAATATTATAGATTATGGACCTTTTTTTTTAACCAGGGACAGTGGTATGAAATGAAACATTTTTTAATTATGCATTTGTTTCTTACAAACACACAGATTTTCACTTCAGAAGACGTTAATTGATGGACTTGAGTTATGTTGATTACTTGTGGATTATTGTGATGTTTTTATCAGCTGTTTGGACTCTCATTCTGACGGCATCCATTCACTGCAGAGGATCCATTAGTGAGCAAGTGATGGAATGCTAAATTATTCCAAATCTGTTCGGAGGAAGTAACAAACTCATCTACATCTTGGATGGCCTGTGGGTGAGTACATTTCCAGCACATTTTTGGGTAAACTATTCCTTTAAGACAAAGTCAAACGTTGTGAGCAGAGGAAGTAAACTCACTGGTATGACTAATTGACACTGATTGATAACCGGGTAGGATACACAAGGACGACCATTGATTTTGTGATAAGCTTGTGTGGATGGAGTACTTCATTAGCAAAAATCAGACATCGTACTTCAGGACTTGCCAATGACTAACTGTTGATTGGTCACCTGCTAAGTTGCAGTAGATTGAGTTCCAGGCATTCATCGCAGGAGGAGTTTTCATGTCTTTGTCCTTCCTTTCTTAATTAAACCTGTCTTTTAACATGAAGGCCATTTTATTTCTCACTGATGTGTGGAAATGCTTCAAGTCAGACAAAAGAGAAGGACTGAAGAAAAATCATTTTGTCCCTCGTGCAGACTGCATGACACCAGCTCAACATTCTGACCACATATGTGTTGCGCTTTTAAAACGCATGCACGCTGTATGCAGATAAGAGCTTGATCACTAATGGATCCTCTGGAGTGAATGGGTGCCGTCAGAATGAGAGTCCAAACAGCTGATAAAAACATCACAATAATCCACAAATGATCAACACAACTTCAATAAATTAATGTCTTGTGAAGCAAAAAGCTGCGTGTTTGTAATAAATACTGGCACTTCTGGCCAAAATACAAGTCCACAATCCATAATAAGGCCTCCTCCAGTGAAAAGTCCATCCCCTGTTGTCCTCTCACATTAAAATCCACTGACATATTTGTCTTGAACTGTTTTGGGCTGTTTTTGTTTGTAAACGGTGCGTAATCTGTGCATATTTCTCTCCTGATTCAGACGATAAGACTTTTTTTCACTGAAGAAGCAATATTATAGATTATGGACCTTTTTTTTTAACCAGGGACAGTGGTATGAAATGAAAAATTTTTTAATTATGCATTTGTTTCTTACAAACACACAGATTTTCACTTCAGAAGACGTTAATTGATGGACTTGAGTTATGTTGATTACTTGTGGATTATTGTGATGTTTTTATCAGCTGTTTGGACTCTCATTCTGACGGCATCCATTCACTGCAGAGGATCCATTAGTGAGCAAGTGATGGAATGCTAAATTATTCCAAATCTGTTCGGAGGAAGTAACAAACTCATCTACATCTTGGATGGCCTGTGGGTGAGTACATTTCCAGCACATTTTTGGGTAAACTATTCCTTTAAAAAGTGATGATGCTTGAGGTGAATCTGTATTTTGGTATAAATGTAATTCTTGTAAACACACTCACTCTCTCACTTACACAATTCCAAACACATTCATATGCACAAAGAAATAAAGCACTAATCTTATTTTGGGGTTGAAGAATGAATTGAAATGAAGCATGATTCTTTCACACATCCTCGAGGGGCTGCGTGTGTGAGAGCGCTTCACAGTCTCTATAGTTAATTTATCAGACTTTCTCTGCCCTGCGTAACGTTCTGGCAAGCGGTTGCTATGGAATTAGCAGAACAAAGCAAGCCGTTCTAAAGCCTGATTACCCTATTTTGAATTATTAAGACATGAGAGGACACACACTAGATGACGAGATACTGTATCTGCCGCCTTTGTTCCTCTTGTGTCATTTTTCCCTATTCATTTGTATTCTTCTTTAGTTTGCTAACTAAATGTTAGCCTGGCACAAGTGAAGACAGAAAAGCATGATTGTGTTTAGGATAAAATATTGCCTACTCTGATTTTTGAAATGCTGTACAGTGTTTTACAGTCAATGACCGTTTAATGCAGGGTCATGCTGGCTGTTTTATAATAAAATATTTATACTAATGGCTAAATTGTCTATAAATTTATATAAATGAATGTAATGATGACAACTGTCACTTAACTAGGTTGTGTGAAATGTTGTTCTGAATTGTTCGGCTAGCACTAGCCAATACAGAAAC
>NW_015624837.1:393750-400813 GCF_001515625.1 Sinocyclocheilus rhinocerous
CATCACAATAATCCACAAATGATCAACACAACTTCAATAAATTAATGTCTTGTGAAGCAAAAAGCTGCGTGTTTGTAATAAATACTGGCACTTCTGGCCAAAATACAAGTCCACAATCCATAATAAGGCCTCCTCCAGTGAAAAGTCCATCCCCTGTTGTCCTCTCACATTAAAGTCCACTGACATGTTTGTCTTGAACTGTTTTGAGCTGTTTTTGTTTGTAAACGGTGCGTAATCTGTGCATATTTCTCTCCTGATTCAGACGATAAGACTTTTTTTCACTGAAGAAGCAATATTATAGATTATGGACCTTTTTTTTTAACCAGGGACAGTGGTATGAAATGAAACATTTTTTAATTATGCATTTGTTTCTTACAAACACACAGATTTTCACTTCAGAAGACGTTAATTGATGGACTTGAGTTATGTTGATTACTTGTGGATTATTGTGATGTTTTTATCAGCTGTTTGGACTCTCATTCTGACGGCATCCATTCACTGCAGAGGATCCATTAGTGAGCAAGTGATGGAATGCTAAATTATTCCAAATCTGTTCGGAGGAAGTAACAAACTCATCTACATCTTGGATGGCCTGTGGGTGAGTACATTTCCAGCACATTTTTGGGTAAACTATTCCTTTAAAAAGTGATGATGCTTGAGGTGAATCTGTATTTTGGTATAAATGTAATTCTTGTAAACACACTCACTCTCTCACTTACACAATTCCAAACACATTCATATGCACAAAGAAATAAAGCACTAATCTTATTTTGGGGTTGAAGAATGAATTGAAATGAAGCATGATTCTTTCACACATCCTCGAGGGGCTGCGTGTGTGAGAGCGCTTCACAGTCTCTATAGTTAATTTATCAGACTTTCTCTGCCCTGCGTAACGTTCTGGCAAGCGGTTGCTATGGAATTAGCAGAACAAAGCAAGCCGTTCTAAAGCCTGATTACCCTATTTTGAATTATTAAGACATGAGAGGACACACACTAGATGACGAGATACTGTATCTGCCGCCTTTGTTCCTCTTGTGTCATTTTTCCCTATTCATTTGTATTCTTCTTTAGTTTGCTAACTAAATGTTAGCCTGGCACAAGTGAAGACAGAAAAGCATGATTGTGTTTAGGATAAAATATTGCCTACTCTGATTTTTGAAATGCTGTACAGTGTTTTACAGTCAATGACCGTTTAATGCAGGGTCATGCTGGCTGTTTTATAATAAAACAATTATACTAATGGCTTATAATTGGTTATATTTTGCATATGAATGTATATAAATGAATATAATGACATTTGACTTGACAGCAAGCAGTGTCAGAATCAACAAACAACTGTTACTTAACTACTGTAGGTTGTGTGAAATGTTGTTCTGAATTGTTCGGCTAGCACTAGCCAATACAGAAACGTAATTCCATTCAACCTACAGCATATATGTTATGCCCATTTGAACGTTCAAGTGAATTAGGACTGTAATTGGCCTAGTAGAATATGTATTTAAATGATTTACACTCAACCAATTTATTGAAGGTAACTCAGAATTTTAAAGATGAATGCATTGCATTTTCGAAAATAGCACAACTGCTTGATAGCTGGTAGTATACTGCAAGCAACTGTGACGAGTGTCATTATGTCTTCTGGAAATTACACATACAGATTTCCTTTGAATTTTTTTGAATGATAGCATGCTATTTCAAACACATCAAGAGAGAGAGACTGATATCATGGAGTAGGAGACAGACATTCATCTGCAACTGACAAGCTTTTTGTTGATCATAAAAGATCACTTATAATCAATTTTTCCCACGTACTCTGTTCTCTCTTTCTGTCTCAGTTTTGGCTAGTAACTGTTCTTTTGTGATTCCACCGGCTTCTTTAAAATCTCCAGACACGCACGGAGCACAGCAACCACATCCCATAATTACTGCCTTGTCACCATGGTGCAAGACGAACTAATGAGGCCAAAGCAAGTTAGCTGTCACCTTCTTTTTTTAAAACAGACAGTCTTTCTCTCACTTTTTCTATAGTCTCGTTTTCTCAAGATCTTAGATAATGTTAATGGAATAGTTCATCACAAATCCTGCCATCATTTATTTACTGTTGCATCACCATCATTCCAAACTGGTATGACTTTTGCTGTCTTATGAAACGTGAAAAAAAAATGCACTTGTTGTTTCATTCTATGCAATTTATAGTCATGGACTATTTTCTAACATTCACTATGTTCCAGCTTTGTGAGGAGCAAACTAAAAATTTACTTCCTGAAAATATTGACGTGCACTAACTCTTCTTGGTGCATTAAGAGAGGGAGAAGCAGTAATTTCCGCTTAGCTGACTCATGAATGAATAATTTTTTTAATGCATTTTTTTCAATGAATCAGTGGATCCAGTTCACAAAATCAGAGTAATTTGTTCACAAATAAAACGGATATTCTTCTTAAGTTCAAAGTTCAACTCACTGGCTTAATGATCCGGTCACAGTGGTTAGAAGCTCACTGGATTGGCATAATGTGAATAATGACATAACATTTCATCCTGTTTCTCTCAGAAACGGATGGTATGACTTCACAAGACTTGGAATAGTGTACATGTCATATGGACTTCTTTTACGGCACTTTCATGGTGCTTTTGTTTCAATCCTCATTCACTGTAATTGTATGGAAAAAGCCACCAGTGCATTCTTCATAATTTCTCCTTATGTGATCTACAGAAGAAGGAAAGTTAAGCTGTTTTGGAATAACATGAGAGTTAGTAAACCATGACTGTATCTTCATTTTTGGGTGAACTGTCTCTTTAATAGCCTTCTTGTACCAGAGGGTAAGAAATGCAGTAAACAGAAGGGTCTGGAATATTTCTGGTGAGTATATATAGAAGGTTGTGTAGTTGTTTTAAGCCTCCTTGCCTGTTGGGAGATTGTTGGCTGAGGTCACTTCAGAAGAATCCGTTAGCGGCTTTAACATGTGGGTGTTTCATTCTAGTTCTGTTAGGCTGGGCGGTGAGGAAAAACAGAGCACTGTGTGTTTCTGCAGAAAGTGTCCACTAATCATTCAGCTTATCATGAGGAATCTGGAGAGGGGCAATCTTCCAAAGAGGAACCCACCCACACTCTCACACCACTGCCTCTATCTCACACTCGCTCTCACGCACATATGCATACGCGACGGGATCCTCGAATGGGTCTTTAATGAAGCCGAGTGAAGTGATGAAGAGGGGAAGGCAATATGTCTCTACCATCAATAGTAGGGGATAAAAGAAACAAAGAGATGAAAGAACATGCACAGCTTTAAAGAATCCGAGGTGAAGGTTGTGGATGGCGATAGGAGCATAAGCAAATTTTTATTATTATTATTTCATAAAATAAAATATAAAAAGCTATTAGTAGCATATAGAGTCACAAATTCTAAGAAATGTAAATGTTACCCCAATAATTTTCCTCCAAATGCCATGCCAACTAGGATAATATTGTCATCTGAATATTGTTATGCTGCTGTTGTTATTATTGTCCTGTTATTTATTTGTTGTGTGCGAACTTTAAGAGCTAAGTGTGAACAGGGGTGTTTGAAGGGGTTTTAAGTCCTTATTTTTTTTATATAATATGGAGAACATCAACAGTTTGGTTACCCATATTCTTCAAAATATCTTCATTTATGTTCAACAGAAGAGAACAAAACTATGTTTCTGTCAGGACCACTATCGTCAAAGATGATTGACAATTAGCATACAGTTTGGATTGGCGGTATGGTTCTGTTCTGGGCAAGAACTCCCTGCGCATCCATGCAGCCTAGCATGGATGAGAGCAGGGAGAGCAGCGATAACCCCCCCAGGGTAAACAGAACAGAACCAACATAAATTTATTGCAGATATTGTTAAAGTTCAATCATTTTCTGTACACATTTTAGAATTAGTCTGATTCAAGGAGAATCAGAAGGCTGAATCCCGACAGACAGAGGAGGAGCTGGGGATGGAGGAGGGTAATTAGCTATTGAGCAATGCGAAAACTGCTGATAATACTGAGGGACCTTATATATGAATGCTTAGATAGGTGTCATATTCCCATAGGTAGATGGGGATCAGCTGAGAGTCAGCTGATGCGAGCTTGACTAACGTGACCTGCCAGAACTAACGCTACACTTGATTTAAGTTATCATAAAGGTAACATTGCAAGTTAGTTAGATAATGTATTTTTATATCACTGTAAATACTGTAGATGTTGACGAATAAAAGTGTGTTTGAAGAGGTAACCATGGCAACAGCACACGCTTCAGAACTTTACAAATGAACACTTTATAGATTAACTTATCACATGTATCACATTTGTATCATCACTACCATTGTTAGTCAAATTCTCACAAACAAAATCCAGTAATTTAAATAGGAATCCACTCGATCTGGAATTTCAAGTGAGGGTAAAAGATTTCCCCATGCAGATATCGAAATGGGTCCAATTGTACCTTTTTTTCCTGCAAAATTTTGCTAATAGTGGTAGTGATGGCAATGTTTGGGTTGCACAAGATAAATAAACAGACAGACCCACCTGAAACTCATTGTACAGTTCGCACAGTGGTAAAGAAGAGCTTCTTTGAAAGATATCAATAACATGTAAGACTTGATTTTAAAGGTAAAACCATATAAGAATGCCAGTTTATTGTGTTACCTATTGAAAAATTGCCAGTCAAGATACAGTATCTACAGTTGCTTTAACAAGAATTAGTTGCAGACAAAAGTGTCACAAATCACAATGCATCATGTTGTTTTTTAGCTTTTCTCAACAATCCCTTTCTTATAATGCATATGCAGATATGTATGTTTATGATTAGCCTATAATTTACATAAATGCAGTATTATAATATTTTTGCTTCTATTTATCCAATAAATTATTAAGGTAGATTGCTGAATGACCTCTTCACTTGAGTTGCTGCCTTAATGATGTTTACTTTCTCGAAATGAGATTTTGAGAAACGTCTTTCATAAGCGCTACAATAACACTCTGACCATGAATGCAATATGCATTGCATTCATCATCAATGCCGCAGTGTTTTTAATACATTTGCAAGGACAACGCTACAAAAGAAGCTCTTTTTTTCTCTCCAAGTGTTTCGTCAGTGCCTAATTTTTTTTTTTCACCCACCGACAATGCGGCTGTTCTTCTGGAAGCTGCCACTGACCATGAAAATTAAAGTGATTATACATTGTTCGGGTTTACAAGGCATCATCCAAGTTTCACCAGCGATATCCCATTTACAATGCTGAAAAGGCCCATTTTGTGGGTTGTCAGGATTGAAACATTATGGAGTGTGTCACTTTTAGTCATGACAGTACACTCTGCCTCTACCACTATCCATCAGAGCTGTCAACTACCCACAATGCCCGCAGGGTACCAAGCCATGGTAACTCCAAAATAATCTTGCTTCACTGTTTCCCTGTCTCTCGACACACTTCTGCACTAGTTTGAGCTCTGTAACCCCTTCAGTGATGGACTGCACTGTCAGTCTGGAAAGGTGTGACGGTCACTTTTTCACCGTGCGGTAATTTATTCACTCCAGCGGTGACCTTAACAACCTCTGCTCTTCCAGAACGTTCATGCAAACCCGTTCGCGTTCTCTTGATCTAGATTTCATTATTCGGGGACTGAAATTAATAACCATCATTGTGTCCCTGAGCCTTGCATATATATATAAGCATGCGTGTTCGCAAAAGCGTGTGTGTGTGTTGTGTGTGTACGTCTGTTGGCCCTGAGGCTGTGATCGTCTTTTTGAGGGACAAGAACAGGAAATTAATTCCTGCTGCTGTGGCTTGTACTTGGGGGAAAACCGAACACCCAATCTACTGTGTGGTCATGATGTGTGTTTTACACTGAAGGAGATCTAGGGAAGTGGTTTGTTTATTTTTGCCACTGTGAGCGATCCTGAAGGTTCAAGAACAGCACATGTGCAAAAAAAAGGACTTGGTTCCTCTTTTGGTTATTTTTGTGGTTGACCCTTCATAGCCGACCTGAGAGACAGAATGGAGACGGCTTCTGTCAAACATGTACTGTCCTGCAGTAACACAATGGGCGGCTTTCACATGGTCACCCCAGCTGTCTCATCAAAAGCCATATGAATAATGCTCAAACTACATTCAAAGAGAACAGAGCCTGAACAGACGTCTGAAATATTGAGTGTATGTGTGTTTCGGTGTATGCATTCTTTGCTGAAAATATACGCTGGTTTGTTAGTCTTGGCTGGTCTATCATTTCAGTTCATTTTTGCCCCCAAAAAAATATATTGAAATTTCATGTATACAATAACTTAAATATGGCTCTTCTTTGATAAGTATGTTTTTTATTATATTATTATTATATGTAAAAGAAAAAAAAAGCATAATTAAAATAATGAAATGTATAAAAATTAATCTGTAATTGGCATACTTATTAGTTCTTAAAAATATTTTAACAAAGCTGCTTCACTGCTTATTATCTACTTCTGTCCTCCGAGACAAAGTCATGAAAATATGCAGGAAAAGAGCAAAATATGAAAATATTAGGTCGTGAAATGTCATGTGCAAATTACCCAAAAGTTTAAGGAATTAATTGTATTATTATTTTTTTACTTAAACCTTACTTAAAACTATATTTGTGACCCTGGCGCACAAAACCAGTCTTAAGTCGCTTCGGTATGTTTTTAGCAATAGCCAAAAAAACATTGTATGTGTCAAAATTATCGATTTTTCTTTTATGCCAAAAATCATTAGGATATTAAGTAAAGATCATGTTCCATGAAGATATTTTGTAAATTTACTACCGTAAATATATCAAAACTTAATTTTTGATTAGTAATATGCATTGCTAAGAACCTAATTTGGACAACTTTAAAGGCGATTTTCTCAATATTTAAGGCAAGGCAAGGCAAGTTTATTTATATAGCACATTTCATACACAATGGTAATTCAAAGTGCTTTACATAAAAGAAATGAACAAATAATAAAAAAATAATCACAACAATAAAACAAGGAATTAAAAAATTTGAAAATGATTTAAAAATTGATTTAAGAGGTTTAAAATGAATTTAAAACAGTTAAAAATAG
>NW_015624837.1:400947-413005 GCF_001515625.1 Sinocyclocheilus rhinocerous
GATTTTTTTGCACCCTCAGATTCCAGATTTTCAAATAGTTGTATCTCAGCCAAATATTGTCCTATCCTAACAATTATTTATTCAGCTTTCAAATTATGTATAAATCTCAATTTTGGAAAATTGACCCTTATGACTGGGTTTGTGGTCCAGGGTCACATTTGTGTTATATACTGTTTATTATACTTTTATTATATACATTAAATTGAAACATTTTTGTGAAAGCCAAATGAAGCCAACATTAATACAAAGAGTATATTTCTAAGAACTTGCCACAAATGTTTTAAACTATATTCCTTCATTGTGAAAGATATTTTTCTTTTCTTTTCCTGATCAATTGACAATTGATTCCTCCTCCAGCAAGGTGCTCCACAACCCCTCTTAAACCAGCAAACCACACCACTTTGACTAGCAAACCGGCTTAGGCTAGTTTCAGCTGTTTTTTTCTGCATGGTTATGCAAGATGTGTGTGTGTGGATCATTGACAGCAAATCATTGACCTTGGGCTAATTTTCATTACTGTGTGTGTGTGTGTGTTTGAGTGTCTTTAATTCAAATGGATGTACAGTCCTAGCCTTCACAGATGTTAGAGAGGTTCAGTGGTGACAGCTGCGATCCTGCTAACATCCTGAAACTTCACATCCAATAAAAGAAAGAGAAGAAGAGAGAGAAGCTTTATTTAAATTATTGAGTATTTACGCTTCCCACCTCCATTCATACTGCGCTCGCTTCATACATCAAAGATGTTAATAAGTGGAAATACGCTCCTGGAATTGATTTATATTCAGCATGTAAACCAGATGAAGGACCTCTACATTCACCACAGACATTAAACATTTTCAGTTATAGCTTGAGCCTTATTTCCATTATGTATTCATGTGTTTGCTCAATAATAAAATAACTGAATAGAGAATTTGATAATAGAGAGTTTGAGCTCTAGAAACCAAGAATGGTCTAAATGGATCACAAAGAGGTCTGTAATGCTCGTTAGCATTCCCTCTCATCTCAATGGCACTTGCTTGGACAAGTATGCGATTAAAAAAAATGTATGAGTGTAAAAACTCATTTACTGTGATACTGTAAAAACCAGTATTTGGACAATAATCTTCCAGGAAAAAAAAAAACAGGAAGCTTTTAGCTTTAGTGATAAAACAGCATAATGAATAGAAAAGGAAGCACATTAGGAGTGTATTTTGTTTTATCTGTGGCTGAATTCAGAACCTCATACTAGTATACTACTCATACTAGTATACTGCTAATAATTTTTACCATATTTTTCTGTGGCAGAAATAATAGCATGCTATGCGGTTTTAAATTCAGCGTGAATAATGGGAAATAATTTTGTCACATAAAGCTGTCATAAATGAACTTTCTGCCTGATTACAGTTCATACAAAAGCACATTATATGTTGTTTGAACTGTTATAATGACTATTTGTCTGTATTAGTTAGCTTGCATACTAGGATATCATACAGATACCTGATAGCTTAGCCTTATAGCTTAGCTTATACACTATGCATTTGCATTACCCTATGTCTTTAATGTAATGTAATTAGGTGTTAAAGGTCCAAGTATTTCAGCTATTAAAATAACATGATGATCAGTTATTTGCTTATTATTTATTTAACAGCTTATCAAGTGAAAGAAATCTACTATCCCTTTAAAGCATTAGACATGGACGATAAAATATAAATATAAATATATTACCTGTTAAAGAACAAAATTCTTGCGATTTATATTTATATTTTTTTATTGCATTCAAACATTATATTGTATGCAAACAATTTTTTGTTAGAATACACTGATGTTTTTCAACAGCTGTCAATGGGGAAAGATCCTATTTACCTGTAAAATGCTGCAGTTACAGCATTTACCACCAGGGGTTAACTTTACCATGCTAACTTGCTGAACTCCTGGATCCCAACCAATCAAAAGGTCTGGGTGAATATATTCCAACCAATCAGTTTGTCTTCGTCCCTTAGTATGAAGTGAGAAATGTTTCGCCCTAACATTGTTCAAGCAAACTTTTCAGTAGTTTTTCTCCAAACTTTGCTCAACCTAAAGGTGACCCTATTAAATGCAACAGCATTTGTTCCCACCTTGGTGTTAAATGCTTAATGTTCTGCATGCAGCATAACCTTTGTCCGTCTGAGTGCTGAGTTTGCACCAAATGGCACCGGACAGGTTCAAGAGAGCAGGTGCACAAACACTCCCAAACGCCGCAAAGAATTATGTGCAGCTGCTCTCTGCCAACCAGATAACCTCATCTGAACACAATCAGATATATTTACCTTATCTCCACTGGTACAGCTCTGTCCCACAGGCTTAAGCACAAAACTTCAGATGTTTGAGGTATTAACAAATTCTAGAAGAGAGGAGGACAATCACATATTTACTTTATATGCTGCCTCTTCTCTTTGCCATTACTCCCCGTAGAGGGAGACAGACAGAAGTGAAGCGATAGAGCCAGTGAGTTTGTAGAGTTTGTACTCACTCCTTTAGCTGTGGGATTTGAAGAATGAGGAATGCTGAGTTTTTAATAGAGCCGTGAACAGATTTTTTAATGGGTTAAAGTTTTGGAAGTGAGTTTTCCACCAAACCATCCTTGGTTATTAGGACTTGCGTAATCAGGACACTCAGCACTCAGAGCAGTTAATTATTAACTATAATAAATAAATTACTGGCAGCAGAAACTCATGCCCTAACCCTGACCTTTGACCTCAACTCCAGGCCAAATGTTAGCACAGGAGTACAGTGAACAGATCGCTAATAGAACACACATTAAATCTCATGTTCTGCTCAGACTTCCCAGAGACATAATAATAATAGTAGTAGTAGTAGTAGTAGTAGTAACAAAATCTCTTATTTTCCCTTCCTGTTCTTGTAATATTTGTCCGACCTAATCAGAACCCAAAAGGACGATATTATTGAAGTTTTATCCTTCTTTTGTAACTTTATTTCTCATAATTGTAACTTTACATCTTTAAACTATTACTTTATCAAAATGTGACTTTATATACTGAAATATAATTTTTTTGTCAAACAATGTGACTTGCATTATGATTTTATATCTTAAATTATTTCTCATAATTGCACAATACTACTTTATAAGTGCTCATAATTTTTTGTAATTGCAACTTATTTATATCTCACAAAATGACATTGTATTTTGAAAATGCAAACCTGTTTCTTGCAATTGTAACTTTATTTTTCATAACTGCAACTTTATTTCTCATAATTTAGACTATTTATCAAAATGTGATGTGACTATATCTTGAAAATGCATCTATATTTTGTACTTTATTACTTTATTACAATTTTATTTATCGGAGTTGCAACGTTGTATCTCACATTGTGACTTTATATATTTCACAATATATATTTCTATCTTAAAAATGCAATCTTATTTCTCTTAATTGTGACTTTAAAGCTTACAAAAAACTTTATTAATCTTAATACTGCAAATAATTTTTTCTAATTGCAGGTTTATCTCACATCGTGACTTTATATCTTATATATATATTATATCATTTCTGATTGTGACTTCATATCTCACTATGTGACTTTATTTATTTATTTTTAAACTTTCTTACAATTTTTAAAAAAATAATTTTTCAGTCTGATGTGCACAGGCTTAAAGCAATTTGACTGAAGCAAAAACACACTGTGAAAAAATACAATTATTTAACAACAAAAAATAAAAAATAACAATCTGATTGATTGCACACATACATATTTAGCATATGCACCACATTCATTGCATTTATTCATGTTGTATATCTGGGTTCTCTGACACCCCAAACATATGTAATATGCAATTTTTCAAAGAGCACCAAGTTGAAATTTTACTGTTCTCCTAAGATTATAAAAGCCATGAATTATCAACCGGATATTGTTGAGTATATTTTTCAACTATTAAAATGGCCTTAGGTTCTCTCAGACCCCAGACAGAATATGAGAGTTAATATAATCCTCATAGACACCCACAAGACGTCTTAATTAATTTGGACAACTGCCTGAATTTTTGATGTTCAGCCACATTATCCAATCGGAGCATTTTAAAACGTTATGTTAAAAGAACTGACAGCATATTAATGGGAACTTTTATAATTCCCAACATTTTTCACCTTAACAGTGTTTAAGCACGAAAAGAAGATCTCGCAAATAATGTCGAACAGCTGTTACCTATGAATATTTACGTGTATAAACTTGTTTTGGAGACAATGTCTGCATTAATGTAACATGTAAAGCACAAGCCCTTCAAGCTATCAGTGACATTTATTCATTTAATTGTGTTATCGTCCGCACGCTCCCCCTGGACACACACACACACACACACACACACACACACACTCGACGGCTGGTGAAGAATCACCAGTCTCATCGGATTTACAAAGTGTGTTTGAGCTTGAGTTGTTTGTTCTAGGACTAGGGAGTTAAAACATGCCTGTGTTTGATTAAAACATGGATGTGCATTTACTCTGAGTGGCAGCTGGATGTGGACTGCAGGGAATAGATGTTGAGAAAGAGGACCAAGGGATAGAGGAAGACACACACACACATATAGACGAGGTTTGGACTCACAAAAGAACACACTTACAGGCACCGCTGCAAGTCTCACTAGGCCGCCCATCAGCCAGAACAGAAAGTCACCGTAACCACGGAGACTAGTCCAAAAGGGACGTCTCCCGCCAAGCGTGATTGATGACTGATACGAGGTGATTGATGGTGTTCAAGTTTTCAAAGTGTACGTGCTTGTTTATGCTTGTTTGTCTGAACAAATATGGCATAAAAACAGAAGTTGGCGTGGATGCGTGCTGTCATGAGGTGTTAGCAGACGCAGAGGTTTGACTTGACATGCTCTTTGACCTCCGTAATGTGACAGGGTTAAACCAAAGATGCTGTATTTTGCTGAAGAGCTGTGATGTAATTGTTTTGTCACAAGGAAGTTTACTTATGTGTTGAGTGGCATTTAACTAAGGCGATGTGGACAGAGGAGAGTTTTCCCAAAAGTATTTGGACACTTCAGTCGAGTCGCACTGAAAAATGTATGAATTTCATCGTATTAGATGACAAAATGTCAAAGCAATTGGCATCTGCAAACAAATACTCCTAGAGCTTTTCTCATACCTAACTACAGTTTTTGGAGAATTTTGTGCAGTGATTTTTGAGCAACTCATCCCAAAGTCTTTTTTTAGTGGATACAGTAAATAAAATCAATAGTGCAAAAGCAAGCGGCCACCTTAATTCCCCACAGAACCAAACCAACCAGCTCAGATATTACAACATTTTAAACCTTGATTTGAAGCAAAAAAAAAAAATTAAAGTTACACTGACTGATTGCTTGAACAGAAGCATATACCATTGATGAACAACCTCCGAGATTCAGAGATCATGGTACATTTGTCTTGGAAGCTTTAGACAGAAAATACATTTCTCTATGGAGAAAATAAATGAGATTTGTACTTACAAAACACGACTGTTGCACTCTATTCCTGTCACATTCACACAGTGTCCTAGCAGAGTAATCACAGGTGATTATGATTATTATTTAATTTAATACCCAACAAATATTTTAAAAATGTTTTTTTAAGTAAAAAATCTTTCTTTAAAATAAATGCCACTTTGTTTGATATTTTGTCATGTAATGCAAAAAAATTTATGATTAATTATAACGGAGTGTTTATTTACACTAAGTGCAAATAACCCGCCTTGTTGGCAGAGGCTATTTACACTAGTTCCACCCGCAAACGTGTGATAGGGATGGTCAACACTATAAAAGACGGCCGACAATCATCAGCTTCAGTGGTGTAGATGGTAAAGAGCGTATCGTAGCCTTTTTGACGCGATCGACCCTGGTTCGAATCCGCCTTTTACCGAACTTTTTTTTCTCCTTTTTCAAATCTCATATCACATTGGAAAGGCATTTATTTTCAATAAAAATTAAGGAAATAATCAAAAAGGTGAAAATAAAGTATCGGGTAGGGTTAGGGTAAGTGTAGGAAGGGCTTTATTGTCCCAATAAGGTGGCATCCATTTAATCATTTGAATTAAAATGATAATTTACACTCAATACGTTATTACTGCATACTGTTTTATAATATACTATAATACTGATGTGCAGATAATTGCCACTATTTGCAATAAGTAGTATAAATAACAGAAAATCCTGCTATTTTAACATAGTGTTAATAGAATCTATAGCTATCTGCACTTAGTGTAAATAGCATATTGTTAAAAATACTGCTATTTTCACTTAGTGTACATAGCATCTAATTGCCATTTACACTTAGTGTACATAGCATCTATTGCTATTTGCACTTAGTGTAATAGCCTCTATCGCTATTTACACTTAATTATAATTATAAAGTGTCCAAGTTCTTATTTTTTTATGACCAACCACATAAAAACTAAAACAATCAAAACTGGAGATTTTATCTATACATTTAGATTTCACATGTAGCTTAGCACGGCATCATAAAAGCAAGGACAGTCTATTTCTGAATCTGCTGTAAGGTGCTTTTAATGAGACTTCCAGATTCCCTGCAATGTTCTCCACGAACCCAGCATGGCAGCACCTTCAGACCAAGCAGAACACAGACCGCGGTAATTGGGCTGCAGTCAACTCCACAAGCCGCGTGTGGAAAATCTTCTACAGTAGGTAGAAGACCATTGAGAGATGATGACCATTGAGAGCTAATGGGGATATTAAATATGATTCATTTCAATTATACACCACTGCTAAAGGAATTAGCATCACTTATAGCATGCCGTCAAAGGCGCAGAGAGCCTTACAGGCTTAGAGCCAAACAGATCAAAGAACACCTGAGCAGGTTGCATGAATAAAAATGAACATTTATATGTATGAATGAGAATGAAATATTGATATTTTCCATGGAAAAATTTAGTGAAGTGCTAGCAAGTATACGTTGCTGGGCTACTTTGAAGCAGGTGGCTTTGAAACAAGAGCTTTGATTGGTCGGCCTGCCAAAGTGATGGTCTCGTCGTGTCGTTCAATCGGCTGTGAAGAGCTGCTGTAGAAGAAAAAAAAAACATGCCCGTCCTCAAGCACCCTGTGTGTCGACTTCAAACAAGGCTTTAAACATCACACTACAAGCACACGAACATGCACAAACAGATACGCCTACGTTTATGCGACTCTTTTCGTTTAAAGACCTTTAAGCTGCATACTGTATAAACACACGCTGAGGCAAAGATTTACACAAACAAAAACAACGCTTTTTCTCACATATATGCATTCAAAACGTGTACACGTCTTATTCATTTCAATCAATCATGTATAGCTACAGGTCTGAAAGAACTAGCCATGAGAGACAGCGAGAGATGGATAAAATGTGTGTATGTGCCTTTAAACTAAGAGAGAATGTGAAATTACTCTATTGAAAGTAGGGCTGGGCGATTTACCATGGATTTACTGTAGTAGCACTAACTGCACCATGGTATTATGGCAGAAATGTGGGATATTCATATTTAATTTTATTAGACATTTATTAAATGTGTTAAAGGAGTATTAGAATATAATTACAGTATTTTTTTGTGATTAAGCTAAGCTTTTGTGCCTTTATACTAAATGTATTTAGACTACTGTTTTTCATACAAATACCTTGAAAGTGGAAGTTCCCTTTAGAAGTGTTGCATCAAAACAGCTTGACACTTGACACTTGCTACTCTTCACAGAAAGTAATTATTTTTCCAACCAATAGCGGAAAAGATTGAAGCTTAAAGCAACTGTTCTTTCTGTGGCACAACTTCTACTGCCCCTCAGTAACCCTGATAAAAAAAAAAAAATTTTAAATCCTGACAGGTTTTAATTACTTTTTTAATAAAAACAATTACAAATTTTTGTTCTCTTGTGTGTAAAAGGGAAGTTAATGTTTAGCTGACAGTGGATCTGTTGCAGATGTTTGTAATATTTTGCCTGTCTATGCATGTCTATAAAAGTTCCAGCAGTTAAGTATAGTCATCAAGGCTGAAATTGATCGTCCATAGGCCTTCAGTCATCTTTCATATGAACAGACAGAATACATACAAAAAGCAGTGAATTATTTTTTCTATTTCGCAATCTTTTCATATTTTTATCTCATCAAACAGACTAGTTAATATAGTCATATTTCAAATTTCATATATGTGTGAAGTCTACGCTTATGTTTTTATATTTTTATAATGTTCCAACTTAAATTGGATGGCATCCCTGTCCTTGCTAGTCTGCTTTCACACTGTTGTTCCAAACTTCTTCTTTTTTTCACATTGCTTTCAGGGTCATTGTGAATGCCCCCGAAAGTTTTTAATCACAATCACCAGGCATCAAAGCTTATAATATAAAAGTAAAGGCCCATTCACACTGACAGCGACCAAAAGCCATTTATTTTCAATGAGCTTTGGCAATTTCTGGCAACATGAACCTGGACTGTTGCCAGTAACAAAGTTGACAAAAGTATAAGCTTATTAAATTGAGCCTGAGATTTGATGCCGCAGCTTTTAGTGGAGATGAAGGCAGTGGATAATCATACAGTGACAGTAAAAATATGATGCATGAAAAACTGTCAAAAATATTTGATTCATGCTTTGATAATAATTTATAGGATATACTGTATGTGTCACGTTTATGTTCTGTGTTTCTGTTCTCCCTGCTTTGACCTAGTTTTCCTGTGTTGCTTGATTAGTTATTCCGATTCTTGTCTCCAGACGATTGTTATAGACCCGTAGCAGACTTTATTAATTTTGTTCTCGATTTAAATTGCACTAATTTCTTTGTGGAAGTAAATAACTGTTCAGTCCCTATCCGGAGGCATATTGGCACTCCAGTTCACCAGTTGCTCCCTCCATTCCACCCCTGCTTTCCCGAGCCCGTCCAAAATCCATTCCAGCCCTCAGCCCAGAAAAAGAGGCACCAGCACTCCCTCTAGAGTCCACTCCAGCGTGCCTCTCAGCACTCCTGGATATGGCGCTACCCCCAGAGTTCTCGGCTCCTATCCTCTCGCCTGAGTCCACTCCAGAAAACTCTCCTTCGCCTCCGCTGGTCCCGTCCAGCCTTCCTTCGTCTCCTGAGTCTCCTTCGCCTTCGCTGGTCCCGTCCAGCCCTCCTTCGTCTCCTGAGCCCCCTGTGCTAGCCAGCCCCGCTCCTCCAGAGCGCCCTCAAGCGCCTGCTCCTCCAGAGCACCCCCCAGAATTCCTAATTTTCCCCAATACATTTTTTTTTGGGAGGGGGGGGCATATGCCTGTGGCCATGGTGGCCGAGCCGGCTAAGGTCACGGAGGATCCGCCATGGCCTCCTGAACTGTCTGGTCCGCCATGGCCTCCTCGACTGCCTGATCCGACATGGCCTCCTAAGTCCCCAGCTCCGCCATGGCAACCCGAACTGTCTGCTCCGCCATGGCTTCCTAGTCTGCCTGCTCCACCATGGCCTCCTGAACTATCTGATCCGCCATGGCCTCCTGAACTGTCTGACCCGCCATGGCCTCCTGAACTGTCTGATCCGCCATGGCCTCCTGAACTATCTGCTCCTCCATGGCCTCCTAGTCTGCCACCCTGTTCCTGCCCTGCACCAGCCTCCAGGGCGCCAGCCCCCCCCTCCCCGTTGGAACTGCACCAAAATCTCTAAACGCAGCATGTGTGTTTTACAAGCTACTGTGTGTGTATTTCCTAGGCAAAACTCATTACAGGTGAAATCAGCCCTCACCAACAGAGTCCACAAAGACCTCACACACACTTACACACACATTTATGCAAGTACAAACAAGTTATTTCATTGATCTTGCCTTGAGGGGTCCGTTCATGTTTGGCACAGGTACACAGGTTACATCCTTGTTTGCATATGCGTATGTAGGTTGCCTTTGATGGTGCAGATGTCCAGCTACTTGGTTTGAGAGTGAACCACTAATACACTTTCATGTTAACAAGCATGTTCCTTCAACAGCCCTTACCAGTAATGAGGCAGTGAAACCCGAATCAGACTCCATATTTGGGCATTTCAGTGATCGCCAGCTCCAGTACACAAACAGCATACTGTAATTATTAAAAAGATGTGATATACATTTATTATTATTATTATTAGGATAGATAGATAGATAGATATTAATAAAATGATGGATATTATGGGTTGGAGTATGTTGTATGATGGTCAGCAGGAGATCGTTCTCCTCCATAAAACACAACTTTCTGGCGATGGATTTGTTTTATACACTTGTGACTTTCATGCTTTATTGAAGGATTTGTCATTTCTGACTACACAGGATTTTTTTTCTGTGAAAAACTTTGGCACTCTTTTATGGGAGGTAAAAAAAAAGAAAAAAAAAAGAAAGAACAAGAATTTATAACACACACCTGGACTGTAAGCTGTGCATTCTTCTCTATCTAAACCTGCCAAAAATGTGTAAAGCCCCACATGTGTGCCGTTTAGACAGCCAACTCTCAGTCAGAATCACCTCCCTCTCTCTTTCTCTCTCTCAGATGCAAGAGAAGCAGATTATATTGATGAGAATATGAAGGGAGGAGTGTTGGACTTGAGAGAGCAGGAAGCTTATATTCTGCATGCTTTTTTCAATACAGTTATCTAATCACAGATTTATAAAGCTTAAGTTTAAATCTGTGAGTTCAATGAATTATACACTGATATCTTCATAGATCTGCCTGTATCGTAATTCAATAATGGAAACATTATGACACATTAATGTGAAGTGGAAGCCATTAGTAGAACAAGATCTTAATATTTTCTGTAGACAGTGGCTGCGTCCGAAATCGTCTAAGTAGGTACTTCTTTTGAATAAGTAATTTGCATCCATTATAAAAACGTATACTCTATATAGTATGAATGTGTGTTTTATGAATGCCATCCAATTACTACATTTGCCATATTTGTCATTTTCACATGACCTCACATAAAATGGGCTACTCACACTTCTTTTCAGTGCTGCAACAGTCTAGTAATTGAGATTCAAAGAACCAGCAACCAAAAACAACCTTTGACAGGCTGTGAAAATCAAATAGAAAAGAATGATTCAGCAGAGAAGTCTTCAACTTAGAGTAAACTTTGGGGCTTAACCCTGGGTCATCCCTAAACCCGGAGTAAACAGAATCCTGGGCTCTCTTGCTTCACATTTCGCACTGCTCATAATTTACCTGGTGTTTACAATTAATCCTGTGCATTCATACACTGACGTTTCATACTGTACATTTCGAAACCCCAGGTTAATGTTCTTATTTGCATATTTGTAGTGTCATTGATTTGGATGGAGGGAACATACTATAAAGTTCCCTTTCAAGGGAACTTCGAACTGCGTCCTCTAGGGGTCGCTATGGGGAACGCCTTGTCGTGACCCGTGTCTGAAGCATACATTCAAAAAACACCAACAACATGTTGGCCGGCGACAGCCCATGACGTTACTACCGGTACGACTATAGTATAAATAGGCGCCGGGAGAACACGTCATACTCTTCTTCATCTTCATTGACTGTTTTGTTTGAAGCATGCATTCTGTGGTAAGAGCAATCTTTCTTCCTTCATTATGGCGAGCACTAGCAAGACGTTTAGAAGATGTGTGCATCCATGTCGTCGTAAAGAGGGGCTTTCCCTCTCGCGCTCGTCGGCTGTGGACACGAGTGAGCCGCTGGAGGATGATGTTCTTTCCCTAACATCGTCTGATCGAGGGGCCAGTGCTCTGCTGGGTTCGGCCCAGGAAGAGCAGGAGATGTCTGAGGAGGGCGAAGAGGCTGAGCACTCCCAATCCTCCTGCCCTGCGTATGATGAGCTATTGGAGGTTATGGATCGTGCCAAGAAAGTGACATCGCGAGGTCGTCTCTATGAGCGTTATCTTTCTGACCATAGCCCTCCAGCTCAGGTGAGCCTTCCTTTTCTTCCTGATCTCCATACAGAGATCGAGAAGGAATGGAAGAGGAGGAACGTCCTGCATTACAGTCTCCTATGCTGGACCTATGATCTTTAGGTTGGTTCTATGGCTTCATAGTAACCACCTTACTGATGGTCCAGACTAGAGGCTTCTTCGGGTCGTTTCTTGAACGGGGCTCCGGCGTGGGAACAATG
>NW_015624837.1:413604-436056 GCF_001515625.1 Sinocyclocheilus rhinocerous
TAGGGAACGAGACACTGCGTCCTCTAGGTTTCTTGCCATGCTTCGGACGCAAGCTTCAGACGAAGAAGTGAATGACGTGTTCTCTCTGCACTTATTTATACTATAGTCGCACCGGTAGTGACGTCATGGGCTGTTGCCGGCCAACATGTTGTTGGTGTTTTTTGAATGTATGCTTCAGACACGGGTCACGAAGAGGCGTTCCCCATAGCGACCCCTAGAGGACGCAGTGTCTCGTTCCCTACTCAAGGAACCATGGTTACATAAGTAACCCGAGACATTTTCCCTGAATGGACTTTTCAGACCAATTCATGTGTTTTCCGTCACCATTTGACATTTTTCCCCTCAGACGCTAAAACGACTACTTATACAACGCTTTGTTTTTGTGACTGCCCAAATCACGTGAATATAAGGCGTGCTAAATTACAACCGTGAAATGTATGAAATATTTATTTACTTACGGTAAAAAGCAGGGTTTACAATGTGTGAAAAGCCTTTTTGATTTTGTCTAAATGGACAAAAAACTTAATTTGGAGTTTTTAGCAGTGCATGCTAATGCTCATGCTCATACTTAAAGGAATAGTTCAGCCAAAAATGAAAATTCTGTCATCATTTACTCCCCCTTAAGTTGTTCCAAACCTGTATGAGTTTATTTCACCTGTTGAACACAAAAGAAGATATTTTGAAAAATGTTGATAACCAAACAGTTGCTGGTAGAAATTGACTTCCATAGAAAAATACTATGGAAGTCAATGGTTACTGTCAACTGTCAAAATTTGTACAGCCTTTTCAAAACTCATTCATTTCATGCACATGAGTGCAAGTATGGGTCAAAATGAAATCACAACAGGGCTTCTCAACACAAATCTTTTCACAAACTGTTTTGGCCTAATATATAGTATACGATTTTGGATGCAGCCAATATGAGTGGTGCTTTTCTGTGCAAAACATGCTGCACAACATTAGGGTGAGTAAATGATGATAGCATTTTCTTTTTCTTTTTTTGGGTGAACTGTTCCTTTAAGTATGAGCATGAGCATGCACTGCTAAAAACTCTCAATGCACAATGTGAGTCAAGAAAATAACTAATAAAAAAAAAACATCAACCCACATGCACATAAACATGCAAATATAACGATACATGCAATCATTTTTAGGACTATGAAAACTTCTCCAGGGAAGGTTTTTGTATTTAAGATGGTGTTGCCAACATTAAAATTGATTTATTAAAGAACTCGTGCAAAAAAAATCGATAATTCCCAAGAATCTTCAAATGCCTGACCATCAGCTGTGAGAATGAGGTCACAAAGAGGCCGTGTGTTGGTTGCAGAAGCAGAGGGCTTTGAGCTTCGGCACTGCAGATAAACAGAAGTGTGTGGCAGAGAGTTCATGTAGAATTCATAGGACAGAGGTCTCTCATGTTGTTTCTGCTTCTGAAGGGAGCAGGACAGATGTCTGAGCATCTGTCACCCTCCGTCCCTCCTGCATGATTCAGACATATAGTAAAAGCCATTCCCAGATGGGGCCTGAGATCTCTCCTCCTCATCCTTCCAAGAAGCGTTAGAGGAGTTGAGATGGGGAATACCTGTGTGTTTTTATAAATATAAACTGAGAAACCTCAATCAGATACTACTGCAGGGAGCTGAATGTTGACCACACGGTTATTTATTTTCATCCTAATGGATGTTTTATAGTGCGTAGGTTGTTTTAAGGGTGTGTGTGGGGAAGTATGTTTTTTTAATTAAGGATGTGCAAAGTCTGAACTTTCTTAATGGTTAAGGTATATGCCAGTCAGAAGTGAATGAATCATTCACTGCGCAATCTCTGAGTTTATGCAACACAAGTATGTGTGGCACAACATAGTTTACCCCAGTAGGACCTGGATCAAAATCCTCTGTTTTTCCTGGAACACTATTACTATCAAACATGTATAGCTTTAACCTGCCAGAAACCAGAGAACAACGGCTGGTTACTGGGACTACAGTTGTCACAATCAGGGTTATTTTTGTTAACTTAATTTTCTGTTATTGTAAGCTTACTTTTCATTGCTTGAAATAAAATAAATATTAAATGAAATGAAATATAAAAAGACTTATATTATACTAAGTGAGCACATTCATTTTTTTAAAGGTTTAAATATTTATATTTAACACAAATTAACTTAAAACAATGGCATGGTGCTATCAAGTATTTTCAGTAAAGTTAACACTTCAGGTTGTGCAATTAATTACTCAAGCAGTAATTAAAAAAAGAAACAAGTTACAAGCAATAGAACTAAAATACAAATTAAGTACAACATGTTTTTTTAGGTATCTAACAGCAGTTTCAAATGTTCAAATAAACATTCAGAAAATGAAAATAATCCAAGGTCAAATAAACTACTTAAATTATTTGCAAAGTCCTCAATGCATGATTATTTGATGTAATGCATTAATATTGATTTGTTGCCATCATAGTTTGACTAAACGCAGGCCTATAGTTTTTTGTTTGTTTTTTTGTAACAGTTTTGGGACCAATTCTCACTATTACTAGCATATTGGGTGTTTATTAGTACTTACAAAGCACATATTAATGCCTTATTCTGCATGACCATATTTTAGATCCCTTAATCCTACCACATACCTAAACTTAACTATTAATAAGTTGCAAATTAGGTGTTTATTGAGGCAAAACTTGTAGTTAATAGTTGGATAATAGTGAAAATTGGTCCCCAAGCTAAAGTGTAACCCTTTTTGTAACCGCTTAATTTTGTGATCATATTCAATAGTAGATGGCTAATTAAAGCTACTAAAGTTATTCCACCAAGAGAAGTGACGGGTATTCTCTTTTTCTTGGCAGTATTGTTGTGCAGTAGGATAAAACAGAGAGTGGCAGATCTATTAGGCTGTATTTACACTACAAGTCCTAATGCACATATTCCACATTATGACATATCTACAATTTCTCTTTACTCTGCCTCTTTACGTTCACTTAAGACGAAACTGACTGTGTTTACAGTAATTTATCTCCAAGATGGGCATTTTGACCATAACGTGCATTTGAGCGTTGACATGCACAGCCGCTTTACAGTGAGTGCTCTTCACAGAATGAAACGCTGGAAAGCAGCTGTTAGCCGCATATGGCTAATGGAAAGTAGCCGCATGTCAGTCAGATGGCACTCAGGAAACTGAGACCATAAATTGGTATCAAGTGCAAGTGGTCGGAAGTTCACATTTTGCGCGAATATTTTAATTTTTTATTAATAAAACTAATTAAAATTGGACTGCCGATCAGTAGATGGTGGCATATTTGGTTGCACCAAATTTATTTTGTGAATTTTGTAGCAATGGACAGCGGGAGCTGAGCAATAGAGAAGTGAATCATGCTGTGTGCAGGGTTATAATAATAACTTTATTATTATTATTATTATTATTATTATTCAAATATTTACTTTTTACTTTGTTTCTACCAGAATTCAGAATAGAAGAATATATTTTTTGTTTTAAATATAATTAATATTAAATATTTGTATTAAATATTTATTCATTCATTTAATTTTATTGATAAAATCCATTTTATGTTGTGCTTTTCCCGATTTTAAAAACTGGTAAGAGAAGGATCGTTGTTCCAGGACCAGCAAAGGACATTTAGGAACACGTCCTACTTGCGTATACCACATTAAACAGTCAGTGTGAGTGCTAGAGATCTCTATTTTTCCTTTTCAAATGCAAATCATTTAACTGTGACTGTGAAATATATATAAAAAATGCAGGAAGATACATTTACAATAGCAAACTGGAAGTGCAGTCATATTTAAGAGTGAAACTGTGAGAGTTTTGTATTCAGGTCATAGGACATTGACAAATAATGCTCTGTGATCATCTCTGGTTATTGTAGTAATGTTGCCGCCACAAGGCTGTGTGTGGTTTTGCTTTTATACTCTGCTTTTGTATCCAGGGATGACTCCAAGCGCACAGTGAGTGGCAGTTCAGTGGATGCAGTGCCCATGTTACATACCTGACACACACACACACACACATTGTATAAGGTCGGTAAGATTAATATTTTTAAAACAAGTCTCTTATGCTCTCCAAGGCTGGATTTTTTTTTATCAAAAACACAGGAAAGTACTGAATTATTATTGTAGTTTAAAATAACTGTTTTCTATATGTATTTTTTATTTCCTATTTTATTTTCTGTATTTCTATTTCATTTTCTATTTAAAATACAATTTATCCCAGTGATGAAAAAGCTTGAATTTTCAGCAGCCTTTACTTTAGGCTTCAGTGTCACGCGATCTTTCAGAAATCATTCTAATATGCTGATTTGCTACTTAATATCTTTGTGGAAACTATTATACTTTTTTTTCCAGGATTATTTGATGAACAAAAAGTTAAAATAAAACAGCATTTATTTGAAATAGATCTTTTGTAACATTATACATATCTTTACTGTTACTTTTGATCAATTTAATTAACACACACACACACACACACACACACTAAAATCTCATTGAACCCACACTTTTGAATAGTAATGTACATATATTTCAAATTCATGCATTCAACATACAGATTTTCCTGATCATGCTGTTTTCATAAACCCCAGCATGTTCAAATGTAAAGCACTTGTCTACCATTTAACTCTAATTTCTCACAATAAACAAATAAACTCACTAAAATAAAAAAAACTCACACACGTACACATTAAAACAGACATAACTGAGCCCGAAATAGAAAGTCGCAAACACAAACCCAACAGCCCTACCAGATGGCATGTGTGTGTATGTATGAGTATATGTGTGATATTTAGCAATATTTCTCCTCCCTCAGAGATGATTTTCAGGGATATTTCCCTCTCTCTGAAATGACAGATTGTGTGTGAGTGTTTCTCTTTATGACAGCGAGAGGGTGTGTGTTTCATTATTTAAAAGCACTTGTCTACCATTTAACTCTAATTTCTCACAATAAACAAATAAACTCACTAAAATAAAAAAACTCACACACGTACACATTAAAACAGACATAACTGAGCCCGAAATAGAAAGTCGCAAACACAAACCCAACAGCCCTACCAGATGGCATGTGTGTGTATGTATGAGTATATGTGTGATATTTAGCAATATTTCTCCTCCCTCAGAGATGATTTTCAGGGATATTTCCCTCTCTCTGAAATGACAGATTGTGTGTGAGTGTTTCTCTTTATGACAGCGAGAGGGTGTGTGTTTCATTATTTAAAAGTATGCTCCCGTTCACACTGACAGCAGATGAGAGAGGAAAGAAAGGATGCATTGCTTTCTGTGGAGACTGTCTCTTTTTTTCCAAACAGTGATTTGCATTTCAGTGTGCTGCCAAGAAGCATGTAAACACACACGCACACACACACACACATTACAAGCAGCACCCAGAATTCAAATGCAGCACTGGAAGTTAAGTAGCATTTAAAGTTTTGGGGTATTCGCTCTAAGCATTTTTATCGCACTGGTGTTTATTAGGGGTGCAACGGTTCTCGGTAAAAAAAACGAACCGTACCGTTCTCCACACACGGTTCGGCATACACTAGGACCGCAGTTCAACTTAAATCTGACAATGCATCTGTAATAAGGTTTGTTAGAGTTCGGCTAATGCATGTTTCTGTTGATGGATACAAATTCTGGCTTCCCAATACATTACAACAAGAGCGATGAGAGAGAGAAAAAAACAATACGTGGACAAAGCAGTCACTCTTTAATCAATGCGAGTGCTATATGAATAACTGTCATTTATGCCGTCATCACGTGTTGATAGCGGAGGTGAGACCTGAACAGCACACGGTTGCTATCTGTGTTTAAACTAAACTCATTTAAGCCTTGCCAGTTTAAATATGAAATCAAATTATGTCAAAATGTCCGTTTTGGTGAGTATCCTAGCAGACATAGTCGGCTGAACGTACAGTATCAGTTCGCTGGATCAGTGCATTCTCTTAAAGTGACAGCACTTTCTTAATGTTAATCAAACAGCAACAACACGGAAATCTCTCACTGCTCTTGATTGAATAACTTTTGTCACTTTAATAAGGATTAATCTTTTATTTATACAGTCAAATATGCAATGTTATTTTACATTTGATTTATTAAATTTCTGTACCTAAAAACTATGTTAGACCTACCTAAAAAAAACTGAAAAGCACTGTTTATTTATTTGTGCTGTTGCTTGTTAGATTATTTGTTCTTATTTTCTTTATTTTTATTTGACAATATACTTTTTTCCCTAAACATAGCACATACCGAACCGTACAGAAACTGTGAGTAAGTTGAACCGTTGCACCCCTAGTGTTTATCGAGTTTATTGAATCTTAAAGCACTGATTCAGATCTGACGGACACGTGCAGTCGTGTACCATCATCCTTCATCATGTCAACAAATGATTTAAGTCCTATATGGAAATCTTTTGACTTTTAAAAGTCAACTCATATTATGTTTTAGTATTTGTAATATAGGGAATATAAATGAGTTTGTGGATTACATAAAATACAACAAGGATTACAGCAGGATTTCTAAAAGACCCTAAGATTACTTCTTTTATGAAAATCATTCCACACACCAGACAAGGACTGAATTTGTTAGCACAGAATATTAACTCTAAAAAGGCAAGCTGATGTAAACGCAAAGATGTAGTGGAGAGCCGATGGTGCAGGTCGTGAGAGAGAAAGGAGGAAGCGAGGTTCAGCTCCACAGGGTGGACCAGAGCTGGGTCAACTGTTCAGCACAACCTGAGGGTCTGATGGCCCGCCTGTCATCTTAGATCTGGAGTCGAGGGATGAGAGATTTGGTAACAATTTAGAATGATGTTCCGTTAACATTAACTAAAGGGATAGTTCACTAAAAAAATTACAATTATTTTATTATTTACTCACCCTCATGTCATTTCTAACCTGTATGACTATTTTAAAGAATGTTGGTAACAAAAAAAAGTCATACAGTTTTGGAATGATGACCATTTTTGGAGTGAACTATTCCTTTAATGCATTAGGTATCATGAGATAACAATACCTTTACAGCTTTATTCATCTTGATTAAAGTTCATTTCTTCATATACTAATGAGCCAATGATGTGATGCTTTTTTTAGATCTATGATTTTTTTCAAAGGTATATTAAAATGTTATTTGTACATGACACGCATGCTGCAAATTTTTAAATTAATATACATTTTGATATTTTTGTTCGGTGATAATTCTGTCCTGATATAATTAAGGGGAAAAGCCTTGTTAAAATGGAGGGGAAAAAAGCCTCATTAAAAGAATGAAATTCTTGGAAAGAAAACCTTATTAAGTTGTCTAGGGGGAGAATTTTTAGAGGGGAAAATGTAATAACAAAACAGTTTTAAATGGTTGCTTGCTTTTTTATTTATGTAGTTATTTATTTATTTATGTTGACAAGAATCAAAGATCAACAAAATAATATGGTCCATCCAACATGCAGAAAAAAAATACTGGTAAATCGGAAAAAAATATGTAATAGAGAAAACCCTTTGCAGACCCTCATGACTTAATGTTAAGGTCAATAACTCTGTTAAAATATAAGGTCATTTGATCTTTTTATGACAAATCAAGGTTAGTTTTTAGTTGTAAAATGCAGGGTTATTAACAGTGATATATATATATATATATATATATATATATATGTACGTTTTACCAGAGAATTTAAGAAAATGTATTTTGTCATGGTAAAGCATTCCAACCACTTCCCTGTCATCTTCCCTCGGACAGCACGGTCGATTTCTAAGTTACGTTACAGTAGCAGAGTGCATTATACGCTAGTCCCGCTGCTGAGTTCGGCCTCTGCTGAGGACACGGGTGATGTGGTGCTCCGCACTTTTGGGCAGAAATCCCATTACAGAGAACAAGCTCTCACCTCAGACACTCTCCAACAAACTGAAACTCAATATCACAGTGTTACAAGCAGTGTATCATCCACACACATACTCAGTAGGCAGTATATTGGGTGGGTGAGCTGTGCGCATCAGCGGATTGTACCGGAGTTCAACAGACGCGGCAAATGGCCCACCTGAAGTTATGTTTACCAAGAGAGACCGGAATAGGCAATTTAGAGAGCGGGTGAATGTGAGAGAGAGAGGGAGTGAGTGAAGGATGGAAAAGTAAATCCTTATTCATCTCGCAACGATTCTTCTCTGTTTCATCATCTCAGGCAGGAATATGTCTCTCTCTCCCCAGTTACGAGTTCCTCTGATGGCAAGATCTCCCTGTAAGGCGCTGTGTTGCCAGCGATTGGGTTGAGCTCAAGGATGGGAAATGAGAGTGCAGCTGTCAGGCTGACTTCTCTTCAGTGCGCCTGCCAACTGATCTCAGAACAGCGACCTGAACTCTCTTCCAGTCAGTCTGTGAGTCAAACAGAGCTTCGGATGCCTAATTGAAACATGTTGTCCTCGAGAATACGCTTTGAAATTGAAAGAATAGTTTATCTGAAAATGAAAACTCTGTCGTTATTAACTCACCTCCATATCATTCCAAACCTCTAGCTGTTATTTTTTCTTTTTCCAAAGACGTCTTTAACACCTTGAGAAAGATGTCTGTAGATGTCTTTCCTAATCATTTCCTCAAAGATCAACGAGGTCTGTAATACCTTAAGGAAACTATCTATTAGCATTTCCAGTCTTCTCAATGGTAGTTGATCAGCAACTTAATTGAAATCTTCTATCTTTGCTCATGGATGCTTAGTTTTGAACCAGAGCAATAAATGATGTGATGGATCTATCTGTTGTTGTGATGTTGCGGCATCTATAACTACTTTTGAATCGGAACACATTAAATAATAATAAGTTGGGCAAACGTTATCAGTGAATAATGGCTTAAATTTGTGTTTGTTGCCCAAAGCCATTGTATGCCATCAGAAGATTCAAAATCTAGGTCGGAAATTAATGGGAGCTTGGGGTTCTTGTTTTTGTTTTTTTGTTTTTTTCTTAATGTGATATATACAGTATGAAGTATGGCATGATATATATCACACATGCAAGAGTGTTGTTTTTTCCCAAATATCAGCACATTGCAAATGTGATATTGATTTTCTACAGCAGTAGAAACACAACACAACAGTTCAATAGACTAAAGGTTAATATTATGTGAGTTACATTTTAGCCACAATATTGCAGAATGTGTAAAATAGACGTGTGCAAAGCAGAACCGACGCACACATCCGAGCGTTTTGTTACTGAATGAGCCCAAATTTTTGAGCAAATTAGTTGAGTGAATGATTCAATCATTTGCCTCATTTGTGTTTCATATTTAAAGTATTAATTCATTTTTAAGCCATTGCATATTTCTAACATTCCACATTTTCTATTTAAAACAATAATCAGTTTGCATGATTTATGCAAATTGTAATTTCAGTGTAAATGCATTCAAGTCGCATCTGAGCTGCATTAAACAGTCTGTGTAAATACATCTAAATGCCACTTCAGATGCAGGTTTTGTGCCACCTCTGCAGTGCAAAAATAGATTTTGTTGATACTTGATTTCATTTGATTGGCTATGGATAAAAAAGCATCTGCTAAATGCATAAATGAATGTTAATAGCCCTACATTGATTAAATGTAAGAATTTGACAAAAATTACATACACCCTTAATTAATTTAGGGGAAAAAATGCCCCTATTAAAGTAAAAATGTCCATGGAAATCAATTTAAGGTATGCAACTTTTGCTTCTTAATTGAAAAGTTTATTTCTGTCACTGTTGAGAATTAATATACAAGTCTTATGGGCTACTTTCATCACATTTTTTGTTGTTGTTTGCAGCTAATGCTCAGCACGTAATGACTGTCATTTTCACTGAATAGTACGGTGGCCGAGAAGTGCAAAGCAGATCACAATTCTGAAAACAAAATAACAAATTACAAACGCAAATGCAAGTCTAAAAAACAAAATAACAATTCAGAAAGCACAACAACAATTCAGAAAACATTATAGTAAGTCAGAAAACGAATTGTTGTTGTGCTTTCTGAATTGTTATTTTGTTTTTTTGACTTGCATTTGCGTTTGTAATTTGTTATTTTGTTTTCATAATTGTGATCTGCTTTGCACTTCTCGGTCACCGTAGAATAGTAAGCAACAGCATAAACGTTTCTCCCTTTGTGTTCCACGGGTGAATGTTGGCAACACGAGGGCAAATAAATGACACAATTTTCATTTTTGGGGTGAACTATTCTCTTAAACAAAACACTGTTATCAGAGGCATGTTATGCTATGCATCATTTTAAAACAGGGGTAAAGCGTTTTTGGACACTGGAACAGTGCAGGATGCTCAACAACTACGCATGTATTGCCTAGAGCTGTGATTAAACAGTAATCAGCCATGGAGAGGGTGGGAGTACTGTGTGTGTGTGTGTGTGTGTGTGTGTGTGTGTGTGTCTGTCTATCTGTCTGTCTCTGTGTCTGTGTCTGTGTCTGTGTCTGTGTGTGCATGTGCATGTGCGTGTGCGTGTCTGTGTGTGCGTCCAAGCAATTTTTGAATTCACCAAGGACGGAAGATAAACAGCAACTCCGGGATTTAGAGATTTGGTGGACAAGAAACAGCCAACGCTGTGCTAATGCTGAAAGGTGCCCGTTTTCGTTTAAAACCTGTGAAACAATGTCCACATCCTGCAAACAATGGCAGTGGTTTAATCCTACTTCAATCGGAGTACCACTCATTAATATGGTAATATCAGTCATTTAACATTGGACAGAGAATTATATAACTTGCTGTCAAAAAGCTGCAGTGCTGTGCATGTGTAAAAGGCTGCGTGTATGTGAGTGTGTGTGTGTTCTAATACCACTGTGAAAAGTGCTGATTAGCTACAGTCTGAGAATGATTAATTAATACCAAACACACATTTCCATTTTATAGTTTCCTATCAGTTATTGAGGTAAGATACATTTTAATGAACTGCGGGTGGAGGTGTGTGTTTTCGAGTGTGCCGTACACATTTGCACATTGTGTGTGTGCGTAATGCACTGCGTGAGGAAGGTCTTATTAAAACACACTTTTCTCTCAGCTAATGTTTATCTTGAGAAGTTGAAAATAATGACTTCATTCCTTCTATCTTTCACATACCACCCACATCCAAACACACCACCACACCAAGTTTGATTAGTTGTGTGAGTGTGTGTCCATGCAACCTCATTACTTCATGAGGTTCATTAATTCACATCCTTTAGTGCAGCCCGTGTGTCTATATGTTGGTTTTTCCAGAGTATCTCTGTGTATTGTCTTTGGCCTGTGCATGGAGTTTAATTGTTTGCCGAGTGAAGTCTCTGTATTTCGGTTCAGAACCAGCCTTTAATTCACTCACCACCCACAATCTAGTTTAACCAGGCACTATCTGCACTGAAATAGCAATGAAGCAGCTGTGTAATAATAGAGATTGGTATCAATACAGATTCCAGACTTCTTTTCACAAGTTATTGTTTCAATTCCAATTTGATTTTGATTGGATTCTGATTCATTTGGATATATTTCAGTTTTACTGTTCATTTCGTTTAGGCTACATATATGAAATAAAATCTCTGCTAATGCTGCAAATTATACAGAGCAGTTTTTTCAGACAGATTCAAACTCTTTTTATACTATTCATTAATGGAACTGGAGCACAAGTTCATTCTTTTTGAGAATTGGGCAACATGTTTGCACTGTATGTTTTTGATTCACTAAAAAGAACCTGGCTCATGAGAGTCATTTGTTGTTTGTGAAAAGGGCCACACTGGTGGGCCTGTATGTTGTTGATTCACTAAAAGTAACCAGCTCATAAGTGTCATTTGTTAGTGAATCGGACAACACTGATTGTGCTGTATGTTTTTGATTAACTAATAAGAACCGGCTCATGACAGTCATTTGTTATTTATTTGTGGATCAGACTACTCTGGGGGCGCTGTATGGTTTTGATTCACCAAATAGAACCAGTTCATAAGAGTCATTTGTTTGTGAATTATGGCCACTCTGTACTGTATGTTTTTGATGCACTAAAAGAGCCCAGCTCATATGAGTCATTTGTTAGTGAATCGGGCAACACTGGTTGCTCTGTACATTCTTGATTCATTAATAAAGAACCGGTTTATAAGAGTCATTTGTTTGTGAATTACGGCCACTCTGTACTGTATGTTTTTGATGCACTAAAAGAGCCCAGGTCATATGAGTCATTTGTTAGTGAATCGGGCAACACTGGTTGCTCTGTACGTTCTTGATTCATTAATAAAGAACCGGTTTATAAGAGTCATTTGTGAATCAGGCTACACTGGTGGCTCTCTATGTTTTTGAGTCACTAAACAGAACCAGCTCATAAGTGTCATTTGTTTGTGATTTGGATGAATTAGGTTGTACAGTATGTTTGTTTTTGCAAGCAGCCCATAAATACAACTCAGTAAGTTGCTAGGATATTCTGGATGGTCACTGGGGTGTTGATGGACAGTTGCTGAAGTGTTCTGGATGACTGCTAGGTGGTTTTAAAATAACAACAGGTCAAACTATGCGATCTATCTCGATAGTTAATCTGGAGATAATAAGAATCAATGTAAGAATCAATGTATCAGTGTAGTAGTGCAATCAAATACATATTACCTTTAGTGAATAACAAACAGATTTGTGCATGCAAATACATGATACTATAATAAGCACAATTGATTCTTAGTGAATTCCTCCTCAGTATCAAGGTGTGTAGTCTAGTGGCTGAAAACTGAAAGGCTGAAATGTTCAAACCCCTCATGGGTTGATTCATGTACTTTGACCATTGTGTCTTTGATAAAAACACTTAACCTCACCTTGCTCCAGGGGACATGTCATTGTAATAAGTGTACTGCAATTTCACTTTGAATAAAGTGTCAACTAAATGACTAATTAGTGTGCTTTTGCAAATTCTTGTGAGGGCCACATTTCAGAAACTTGTACTGTGCATGAAACCCCTAAAAACTTGTCCTTGGTTGTAAAAAGCTTCATTAAGGCACTAAATAAAGTTTTATTCCACATCTAAAATGCCAAAAGGTTAGGAATTATTAATTTACACTAAGAGCTAACAAGAAACATCCTCATATTTCTGGACATATTCTTCCAGTATCTTTAATAGAAGGTTTGCTCAGAGTTATCTGGTCTTTAATAATGTTCTCAAAATGTTTGCATGAAAGCATTTATACATTGTTAATAAAACATTTTTTTTCTTAAATGTTTTAGCTGGACATTTGTCTAACCTTTTTGTAAATGTTACTACTTGTTTCAGAATGTGCAGAGAACATTCAAAAGTAACATTCCCATAATGTTTGCAAAATGATCAAATGGAATGTCCCATCAACGTTCAAATAACCTAGACATTTTTTTTTTTAAACATTTCATAACTTAATTGGAATGTTAGCAAAATGTTCTTAGAACATATTTTTGTTAGCTGGGTTCTTGGAGAATTTCAATGTTGGTTCAAACTGATTTATGATGGTCAGTGCTGGTTTGATGCTGTTTTTTTTGTTGTCAATGTGTGTGTTTTCTGTGGAAATGTAGGACATGGGATGGCTGTCTGTGGCTGAGTTTTACCAATGAGGGAGGTATAAATGAGTGAGTCGTCATTGAGTCTGTAAAGATCGGCTGACAGTTTTAACTTTCGCCTGCTGTTTTATTTAACAGCACAGGCTAGAGTGCAGCCGCACTTCACTGTCAAACCAAATCTGCTACGAATAAGACAGATGGGCAGATTTAGCCCATACTAACGAGAGCCCTGATGGTTCTTACTGCGCATGTGTGCATGCCGAAGCTGAAGAAATGGATGACCCCCGCTTGCCTTTATCATTCTTCTCTCTCTTTCTCTCTCTCGCTCTCTCTTTTTCACACTGCAAGAATTGCAAGTCTTTGTTGTGAACTATCTAATATTTGTTATCATGAGATTCCACAGGCGCAGCTCGGCCTTTTCATACACAGACATAATGAATTCAAATAAATCCCTTTCGCTGGATACTGCCATCCTAGCACCCATCCTCGAAAGCAGACGAGTGTGCAACAGCTAGATAAGATGAGCCAGGGTGGTAGAGGAGGGATGAGGAGGAATGGAGGGCGGCAGGAAGAGGGTTTAGAAATGTCTGTGAATTCCAGGTTAAAGCTTTTTCACCTGGAGAATGAGGTCTCATGGGCTTTATGGGTTACATGACAAGCTTCTCCTATCAGTGGCGACTCTGTCATAGTTCTGTGAATGTGTGTTTAGGCCATATCTGGAGCGTTTTGCTCCACTTAAAATATGTTAAAATCACTGACACATGGAGCGGAAACATTCATGCAGGAATACTTGTGTTGTGTTCACTTATGAGTGTGGCTCTGGTTGTGCTGATTGGATGCTGATGCTGAATCTCTTACACTACAAATACACTACTTGTCAATGTAAGAATATTTATACAGGTATTTGGGTCATTTTTCCACTCTTAGAAGAATAATCCACAAAATAAATAAATACAAATAAGGAAAATTCTGACATTATTTATTGGCCCTTGTATCTTTTAAAACCCATATGACTTTTTTTCAGTGAAACACAAAAGGAGAAGTTTTGTAGAATGTCCAAGTTGCTATTCTTCATACAATGCAAGTAAATAATGACTGCAACAATCGATAAACTAAACTAAATTTTCATAATCAATAACAAATTTTATTATCTATCAAGCGCGTCTGCAAAAACATCTGTTAGTCACATCACTTTATAGTTATGAATATGAATAAAACAGATCTGGAAAACACAGATTTAGCTGTATCTTTATCATTTTATTTATCATTCTAATTAAGTGATTTTAACTTTGCTTAATCAGTTAAATAAACTTAATCAGTTTATTTATTCAGTTATTAATCAACCCCTTTTTTTTGCTCATAATGTTTAATTCCACAGTTATAACTTTGACAATTGTTTGGCTTAAACAGACTTTAAAAAGATTATATCATGTGTATTAACTGCTTTTATGATACTTTATGGTTCTTTTTTGTTCTTTTGGGGGCTTCACAGCCCATGGACCCCATCTACTTTTACGGTATCTTGGATATTCTGTTAAACATCTCTTTTGATGTTCCAGGTCAGAAAGTCATAACGGGTTGCAATGACATAAGGGTGAGTAAACAATGACAGATTTTTTATTTCTGTGTGAATTATCCATTTAAGAGCTAGCTTTATTAACTGCGGGTAATAACCATGCTGCAGGCTCTGGTGATGAAAATATAAAATAAAAAGCCCTCCAAACAGAAAACTGCTTAATTAGACTGAATAAATGGGATCAGTTCATTTCTCTATAAATGAAAACGAAGTCTTAGAGGCAAAAAAAAAGCATTGATATTAAACCCAAGAATTCCCTCACTGGCATTCTTCAATGTTTTAGTCAGAAAATAATCTCTTTGTAACCCTGAAGTACATTAGCATAGCGTGTTAGCATCTGGCAGTGAAGAGAAAAAGGTGTATGGTCAACATTAAAATGATCATTAAAGAATCATTGCAGGTTGAGAAGCTCTATGCCCTACCTTCACCGCAGTCTTTCATTGTCACAACATTTATGCCACCTGCTAGCGTAAATGCTAATGCTTTTTAATTATGCCATTATCCATCAGGGAGACAGGCCACGCAGAACACAACTGAAGTCATTATCTGATCTGAACCTGGGAGCGAGACCAATGTCCATCCATCACCTAGCAAATACACACATGGCAGCCTGAAAAGGGCATTCGTCTTAAAGATAAAACAAGTTAGAAATACCCAGCACACAAATTTATTCCGCTGTGTTAATGTATCTAAGAAACATTGTTAAAGTGCAATAATTTCTTTCTCAAACAGACAGAGATATTAATGAATGTCTTTATTACTAGACTGCTGTAATGTTGCATTAATGCCAGAAGGTAGACTAGAGGAGTTCACTTTATACTTTGTTTGTAGTCCCTTCAATGGCTTCCTAATCACTTAAGAATTTATTTGAAAAGTGGTGTTCAAACTCAGTGAGCTTGCAGATAAATACGTATCTAATATGCCCCAAACCACAGGCTGCCTTATCCAAAGGTCAAAGGAGTTATGGGATATAGCCTTCATTGCCTTTAGTCTATACCAATAGGGCAGGTTATCACAGTCTGACAGTTTCTGTTTAAAGAATTGTTTGGACTTACCTTTGTGTATCTTTCATTGTCATCTGGTTTTTTTATTCATTCTTATACTTTCATGTGTTAAAAGAATAGTTAGAAAGAGCCAAAAATGATGATTCTGTCTTTCTTATCTTGTGTAGAACACAAAAGGTACGTTTTTGAAGAATATCTTGGCCACTCTTTTCAACATTATGAAAGTGACTGCCAAAAGGAGCTTTTAAGCTGCTCCAAAATGACATACTAAAAAGTTCCTTGTGTTCAATATTCCAAGTTTTCTGAAGCCATACAATAGATTTTGTCTGAGGTATAGATAGACCTCAATTCTTGTCATTATTCGCTGAAAATGATATTCTTGTTCTCCTTGATGTTTTTATCTGAGAAGTAGATTTAAGATGTCAGTAGATGTCAGATTTCAGTCAAAATCTAAATTCAGAATTAAGTCATTCAGAATTCCAAAATCAAATCTTTGGATAAACAAATTGGATAAACTGAATAAACCTGTTTATCCAATTCACAAAATTGGCCCAAATGATTTGTTCACAAATTGAGCTGATTTGGTTATTCAATTCAATTAGTTCAATTCAGTGACTCAAATAACAGTTCACTGGATTAGAAGATTGTCAGTGAATAATGATTTCAATTTTGGTCTGTTCTTCACACAGTGTTTGCTTGCTTTTTATTCATGTTTTTAACAATTTCTTTGTGAAAAAAATACTATAATAGGTTTGCAGAATCAATGGTTGCTATTTTACAGATTTATTTTTTCCTGAAGTTCAAAAAAATGTTAATATTGATAGTAAATAAGTAAAGTAAATATAAATTTTATTACCACAATTGTTATGCATGTTGCGTGCTGTTTTAAATTAAATAGTGATATCATATATATCATATATTGATATCATACATATCGGATTTATATTGGCCATCAAAAAAAACATGTCAGACCACTGTTTGGAACTGAACACAGACTTTCCATTTAAGGCTGAACTAATCCTACAATCCATTCATGTCTGTGTTAATTTACTATTCTTTTTATTTAATTCTTACCTTTTTATTCATTTACTGCTGTTGATCTTTCATTTTGTCATGCCGCACATATCAAGACGATTGTAATGCATTGTTTCTCTAACTAAACCTTGAACAAACCAAACTGAATAGCAAACCAACATGAATGTCTTAACAGAAGAACCTCACTAATCTTCATAGGAGAATTTGAACTTCAGTAATTCTTCATTTGCTGACTCACTTCCTTACCTGAGAGGCCCTGGGATTCAAACCTATTACCTTTCAATTGGCAACTAGGTTATCTCCGCCCCCATAGACGTCCTTAATGTCCTCATTGATTGGATGTAGCAGCATAGACCACGGTAGAAAGCAAGGGAAGTAGCTCTTAACCTCCCCGTCCTCTTCCTCCTTCCCCCTATATCTCGCCTCTCTCTCTCACTCATAACCAGCCATTCAGCCAAGGATAATCACTTTTGTACTCCAGACAGAAAATTATGTTCAGTAGAGAGCGAAAGCCAACAAGAGGAAGAGGAGAGAACACTGATATTAGGTTCCTGCAGAGCATAGCAGGACACTCATCTCCTCAAGTGGAGAAGATGCAGTGGGAGTAGAGGTGTTCTCTACCAGAGGAGAAATGGGGGATTTATTGACAGAGCTTTTAAGGACAAGTAGAAAAGGGCCGACTAGGGCAGGTAGGAGGTCTGCAGAGATGAGAAGCAGAAGGTTTGCTGTCGAATACTGAACTTGTCCCCATGGTTACAGTGCTTGCGGCTTTAGAACGCCATGGGGAGT
This sequence comes from Sinocyclocheilus rhinocerous, assembly GCF_001515625.1. NCBI lineage: Eukaryota > Metazoa > Chordata > Actinopteri > Cypriniformes > Cyprinidae > Sinocyclocheilus > Sinocyclocheilus rhinocerous. The sequence continues at coordinate 431,481 of NW_015624837.1, forward strand.
CATGAGTCCAACGGGACTAGATTACCTGGGCCCTCTTATTATTATCTGACCATTAATCTCGCCTCACACACACACATAAACAGCTAGTGCCTGTGCCTGCCTATTTGAGAGTAACCCTCTGAAACACCCCCCACAGAGTACATAGCCTCTTTCTAACCATACAGTATCGTTAGATTCACAGGAAGACACACCTCGCTTACTAGGGCCCATGTTCAGATTTGTTATGTGGACTCCAGAAGGGATTAAGGAAGATTCTGAATTGTGAAGCGTTTTATTTTCTCAGGAAAGGTATTAGGAGACGGACTTGACTGAACGATAAGTCCACCAGAGGCTTATTTAAGAGGACAAGTGTAAGCGGGGTGGCTTTATCTAGAATGCGGCCTGCATACACAACCGGAAACCCATACACAAGAACTTGAACAACATCAAAATTGATCCACAATTAAACAGAACTAGGTTCTCAAGCGCTCAAGACATTGATAGGTATCTTTAAGTGCTTTGTTCTTTTGTAGTCTGAAACGTTTATGGCAGAATACTCCTGTGATGATTTCTCTGGGCCTTGAAAATAGTCATGTGCTTGGCAGTTAATTTGGCCAAAAAATATTTCTTCAATCTGACACAATATTGGGGAGAAGAGGAGATAAGATCAGGCAAAAGCAACCCAGGTTCTTTGGGGGAAAAAAACGTGCCTGTGGCGAAATTTCTGTAAAATGATATTACGTTGCTTTTTGCATGTTTCACACAACACTTTAAAAGTGAAATGTTCAATGAGTGTCGCTAAAATTGATTTCAGTCATGCTTGAAAGTTAAATGTGGATCTAGCGATGTTTTATTACATTGGTTGTTGTACGTATTGTGGCAGTTTGGAAATTAAATGTCCAGTGAGTGCAGCTAAATCTAACCAATTACCTTAAAAACACATTTGCTGAAGTGACCATGTCATTTAAGCTTGCTTCTACACATCCGAGCATTTCGCATTGCAAGTGCAACACTGTACCAGGTGAGCTACCGAGCAAAATAATAATGTGATAATCTTCCCCTGTAATCATAATTTGTATGAAAAGGAAATAAAAGTTATTGGTGTTTTTCTGCCACTAGTGTCCCTTTCAGCTGGAAACTGCAGTGAATTGTATGTATAAATACGTTTTTGGAGTTTTGCAAAAATGTAGGTAGAGGCACGGTTTTCCAATGAGTCTATGAAGAAAGAGCACATGGATCACCACAGTGAAAATAAAGAGGGAAATGCACATGTAATGATACAAACAGAATATAAATACCTCAAGAGCGCGAGGAGAAAAGAGTGTTTGCACAACGACTCATCAAAGCCTTGGAATGAAAGCTTCCACGTTTGGATTCGCAACTGGAAACGGTTTGATCACTTTCTGTCTTTTAGTTATTAATTTTTTATTTTAATTTTTTAGGTGATGAAAGCAATCAGGATCCCCTGTGATCACAACTTGGAGTTAAGCATGCAGGTTACCCGAATCATGAAAAGAGCCATGCGATGGCAAATAATTAAACAATCCCTGCACTTCATAAAGGCCAAAGTAATGAGATGCAGGCTTCTTGAGCTCCTTAACCAGATTATTAAGCAGTGGTGTAGCAATAATAGAAACCAGCAATCTACTCATGTACCAGAGCTACTTTACATATTTGCAAAAATGCATTCGTCGACAGAATCATGCATGCCCTCCAATTAGCAGCAAAAGCACAAAGAGAGAACTCCTGTGAATGCTGTATGTTTCAGCTGTGTGTGGGGTAATGAATGCTGTATGTTTCAGCTGTGTGTGTGGTAAAATAACGCTGTATATTACTGGTTATAAAGGGTTACAAAACATTAAAGCAGTGAACCTAGTCCTGCTCAAAATTAACACTTGCAAACATAAGTAAAAATTGGCTTTGGTGGGTTAATGGGGTTCTTCACCAGTTGACTGGTAACTTTATTACGAACTGCAAAATAATAGTCCCAACTCGAACTGTAAGCATGATAATTAGACCCTTGCTGGTGGAAGTGAATTGAGTGATTCTACTAAAGAAAACATCTGTCATGACACATTTTCTAACATTTACATTACATTTATCATTATGTATCTAGGATGACTAAAAAAAATAGAAGTTACATCTTAAAAGAGTCATTATACAGGTACATGAGTCATACAGTGGTCAACATTTACATAACTACGACTTTCACATATTTGTGAAATAGTGTATTAGTGTTAATAGTGTTATTTAAATATACACATACACCAATCATTATGACCACCTTCCTAATATTGGGTTGGTCCCCCTTTTGCTGCCAAAACAGCCCTGACCCATCGAGGCATGGACTCATCTAGGATGACTAAAAAAAATAGAAGTTACATCTTAAAAGAGTCATTATACAGGTACATGAGTCATACAATGGTCAACATTTACATAACTACGACTTTCACATATTTGTGAAATAGTGTATTAGTGTTAATAGTGTTATTTAAATATACACATACACCAATCATTATGACCACCTTCCTAATATTGGGTTGGTCCCCCTTTTGCTGCCAAAACAGCCCTGACCCATCGAGGCATGGACTCCACTAGACCCCTGAAGGTGTGCTGTGGTATCTGTCACCAAGATGTTAGCAGCCGATTCTTTAAGTCCTGTAAGTTGTGAGGTGGGGCCTCCATGGATCAGACTTGTTTGTTCAGCACATCCCACAGATGCTCGATTGGATTGAGATCTGGGGAATTTGGAGACCAAGTCAACACCTCAAACTCGTTGTTGTGCTCTTCAAACCATTCCTAAACCATTTTTGCTTTGTAGCAGAGCGCATTATCCTGCTGAATGAGGCCACAGCCACCAGGGAATACTGTTTCCATGAAAGGGTGTACATGGTCTGCAACAATGCTTATGAATGAATGAATGAATGAATGAATGAGGCATTTATAAAGTGCTTTATTGTGATTGCTGTACACCCAAAGCGCTTTACAATCATCATGAGGGGGTCTCTCCTCAACCACCACCAGTGTGCAACATCCACCTTGATGATGCGACGGCAGCCACAGTACAATGGCGCCAGTGCGCTCACCACACACCAGCTACAGGTGGAGAGGAGAGAGAGTCATAGACAATTCAGTGGATGATGATTATTAAGAGGCCATGATTGACAAGGGCCAGTGGTAGAGAATTTGGCCAGGACACTGGGGATACACCCCTACTCTTTACGAGAAGTGCCATGGGATTTTTAATGACCACAGAGAGTCAGGACCTCGGTTTAAGATTGCTGTACACCCAAAGCGCTTTACAATCATGTGGGGTGGGGTGGGGGGGTCTCTCCTCAACCACCACCAGTGTGCAGCATCCAGCTGGATGATGCGACGGCAGCCACTGTACAATGGCACCAGTGCGCTCACCACACATCAGCTACAGGTGGAGAGGAGAGAGAGATAAAGCCAATTCAGTGGATGATGATTATTAAGAGGCCATGATTGACAAGGGCCAGTGGTAGAGAATTTGGCCAGGACACTGGGGATACACCCCTACTCTTTACGAGAAGTGCCATGGGATTTTTAATGACCACAGAGAGTCAGGACCTCGGTTTAACATCTCATCCGAAGAACGGATTTAAACCTATGGTTTAGGTAGGTGGTACGTGTCAAAGACATCCACATGGATGGCAAGACCCAAGGTTTCCCAGCAGAACATTGCCCAAAGCATCACAATGCCTCCGCCGGCTTGCCTTCTTCTCATAGTGCGTCCTGGTGCCATGTGATCCCAAGTAAGCGCTCTGCCAACACTCACCCAGCCATCCACGTGATGTAAAAGAAAACGTGATTCATCAGACCAGGCCACCTTCTTCCATTGCTCTATGGTCCAGTTCTGATGCCCACTGTTGACGCTTTCGGCGGTGATAATCATTGTTATTTACTTCACCTGTCAGTGGTCATGTTATGCCTGATCAGTGTATGTTCTGATTGGTTGTCTAGGTCATGTGTCTTGTTTCCCATTGGTTTGTTCTTGTCATGTGATCCTCATTGTCTGCTATAAGTAGCCCTCATGTTGCCATTGTCTTTTGTCGTGTATTGTTATTGTAACCCGCTCTCGGTGAGTCTAGTCTGTGTAAATTGTGTCATTTGGTAGACTTCAACAATACTTTCCTTAAAGACATTTTCCGTTTTGGTTTGGACAAAAACATTTCACAGTTAATGCCACGCAATACCCCACACTGGTCACTGGAACAATACATTGACTTTGCACTCCGTTTGGCTGGCTCACCATTTACTGTGGGGATAGTTGACGAGTAATCCTGCTATCCTCCAGTATCCGCCACACCAAAATGTTTGCACGTGATGTCTGGGTTTATTCAAGTCACGTCAGAGTCTACGGAACCTGCTCACGTCATGTCTGCTATGCCAAAGCCTGCTAACGTCATGCGTGATGGACTTACCATTGATGTCGGTGAGAGCTGCAGGTATCCCGGTGACGTCAGCGCTCTCAAGCCCCGCCATCTTAGAAGTCCTGCCACACTCTGTTGCCCTTAATGTAATGGTGGTCGCCATTTTGAGCGTGTGGGCTGCACACTGCGCTCCTGAGGCCTCT
>NW_015624837.1:436205-441625 GCF_001515625.1 Sinocyclocheilus rhinocerous
TCTGTAAATAAACTGCACTTGGGTTCTTCACTACACTCGCCTTCAGTGGACTAATTCATTACACTGTTACAAATATGCAAAAAAAATTCCAAACACTGTCATACAGAGAAAAAATAAATAAACATATATATATATATATATATATATCTCCCAAACGCAGTTTAATGGCTGCTACCTGCCCAGAGACTCCACTTATCTATAGAGAGCAGGTGTGTGTGTGTGTGTCTGAAAGCATGAGGCATGAGGTATGAGTCAGCAGGGAGTATGCTGTTTCCTTTGAGCCATAGCTTGGCGAGGAGAGGAGAGCAGAGCAGACAAAATGTTTTTTAATGCTTGGTAATCAGGCAGTCAAGTTTTCTCTCATAGCTTAGCAAAAGATTTCCATGTGAAATGAGCTGCAATGTACATCTAGAGTGCATCTATTCTCAACCGCATAGACATGCGCTCACCCTAATGCACATATTTTTTCTCTTATATGCACAACTAAAGCACATTGTCTTGCTTTGATGTTCACTGCATTTAGAATGGCAGATCGTAAGAATAAGATGCAGAACGTCACTGCAGCTTAGTCTTCTAGCTGATAACTGAAAAACAATATAATTCATTATATATTTTAATTACAGTAGATTGTACATCTCAAATTTTTGAAAATTAAATTCAAAGAAACTATTGAAATGACTGTCAACAATGCAATACTGGCACATTTAGTGTATTAAAAAAATAACTAATTAACACACTTGATCTCCTGATTTACTTTCTTTAGTAATGCTGTTTGCTTAAAAATAACTAAAATAATTTTATAAAGTTATTTTCCCTTTAAATTGTTCTATTATGTTTCTCTGATTTATTCAAAGGAGATGTATTCCAGTAGGCAGATGTATTTAGTATTGTATTTAGTCAGGCTTTACATAGGGGACCCAAAAATACATTGCCATTCAAAAGTTTGGGATTTGTACGATTTATTCTAATGTCTTTGAAAGTATTTTATGCTCACGAAAGCTGCATTTCTTTGATAAAAAAAATACAGTACAAACAGTAATATTGTGAAATATTATTACAATTTGAAATAACTGTTTATTTATTTGCATATTTTTTTAAATGCTATTTATTCCTGTGATGGCAAAGCTGAAGCATCATTACTCCAGTCAGATGATGCTTCAGAAATCATTCTAATGCTGAATTGCTGCTCAAGAAACATTTCTTATTATTATCAATGTTCAAAACAGTTGCAATGCTTAATATTTTAGTGGAAACCATGATACATTTTTTTCAGGATTCTGTGATAGTTCAAAATAACAGCATATTTTGTATCAATGTTAAAGGTGCCATAGAATGCAAAAATCACTTTTATAAGGTGATTGAACACAGTTGTGTGGCCGCAGTGTTTGAAAACAACCAGCCTATAATGGTAAAAATCCACCCTCTCATTTTTTTATAATCCCAATAAATCAAAAACAGTCTCCAAACAAGAGGTTCCAGATTTCTCCCTATATACACATACTCAGGAAAGTCCCGCCCATTTGTGACGCTCTCTGCCCTATTAGCATAGACCCAGCCCTGATTGAGAAGCAGTCCGCCATTACTGTTTTCTTGCTGTAGCTGCTGGAGATACAATGTCAGCGCCAAAGAGGCATGTGTTGTTTCAGGTTGCACCAACGAACATAGGAGTCTCCATAGACCGCTAAGGACACAGTGGTCAAATTTAATTTTCGAAGGAAATGTCCCGGAAAAAAACGGAAAAGTCCTATATGTTTGTGCTAATAATTTTACGCCGGACTGCCTTACAAACAAGGGTCAGTTCAGCGCTGGAGTTGTGCAAAGGTTGCTTCTGAAAGAGGAATCGATACCAACGCTTTGGACGCAAACGTCCAGACAAAGTAAGCATCACGCATTATATTTTGTTTTCCAAAAGAGCTTCTTGGCTCTCTGTAAGGCCAATGTTGTTAAAGCTACCATTGTCTCTGCCTGTTTTCACTGATGCTGCCTTCACGTGCTACCAGAATGATCGTAAATAGAAATGTGGAAGTTAAAAATTGCATTTGGAAGCAATGTGAAGTCGGTAACATGGTCACCACCAGTTAAACCGCAACACTGGTATGCCGGAGCATGAGCTCTTGAAGCTCCGCCCTCTTCTGAAAAGGGAGGCGGGAGCACCAGCTCATTTGCATTTAAAGGGACAAACACAAAAAAGGCGCGTTTTGGCTAATACCGGGTGTGCCTCACACGTCCTAAAAAGTTAAGCTGCAGGCTCTTTGATCGCCCCCTGGTGGCTGGCTGCAGTACAGGTCATAAACCCCGCCCTCTCCATGTAAACGAATGGGACTTGAGTCAAAATAAAAAAAATAAATTACACTTCCAATACAATTTTCCGAAAGATGGTTTTGGTCATTTAAGGTAGTTGTTATCACGCTGATATATGTTCAATTGTCCGTAACAAGCTATAAAATATTATTTGTGGGGTATTTTGAGCTAAAACTTCACATACACACTCTGGGGACATCAGAGACTTATTTTACATAGTGTAAAAAGGGGCATAATAGCGCACCTTTAAAGTCTTTACTGTCATTTTTGATCAATTCAATGCGCCATTGATGACACTGTGTAATGCATCCTTGCCCTAAACTTTTGAAAGGCATAAATAATAGAATTTTTCAGTAACATTAAGTAGAAATTTTGTTTCAATTCTCATAAGGTTAAGAGAAGTCATAAATGTTTTCTTTTTTGAGCTGTTAGAGCATGAGGGTTAATTAAATGTAACTTATACAGCACTTAACAGAACAGAATGTATAGTAAGAGCTGAAGGTTACAGGTGCTGCTGCAGTCTGATGGGAAGGCCGACAGCAGCAGCTCATCTGCATACTGTAGAGCAGAAATGTGCTTTCTTTGTCTTGTAGAGTCAGGCCAGGGGCTGTAGACACTTCTGCACTGCTAATGTATACGTAATGTAAATGTTGAACAATGTTGGACTCACTTCTGAGTTGAACTCTTTTTTGAGTAGAGTTTTTATTGCATATTTGCTGTATTGTCAGAATGCATTGATTTGATTGCCATCTTTACTCCTACGCCCCCTTCTTGGCAAAAGTTGTAATATAATCCATCATGCCAAATCAAATCAATAAGGCATGAAAATATTTCTCCATTTTTTTGTGTGGTTTAGTTTTCCTGACAGTAAAACTGTCTGAACTAAGTCCAAGGTTGAATAATTTGAGCTCAGCCCTCTGCTGCTCAGGTGTCTGTGTTTGAACATTTCACCCATCATTCTGTCAGAGACCAAGAAGATTTTTTACATTCCTTAATTTTCATGCCAGGTCTTCTTATAAAATTGGCAAAGCAATCCATTCTGTGTATTCACCATTCAAATATTTCTAAATTTTGTCTTACTTGTTTCTTTACCTATTACAGAAAAACCACATGAATTTCACCTTTTCCACATGTGATCACATGTAGACAACATGTGCAACATAATAGAGCAAATGTGGGAATCATGTTACCAACGTGTGGATCACATGTGGAAAATGTTTCCACATGTTATAATATGTTTTAACATGTGGATCACATGTTAAATGTAACAAATACTGTGCATTTTCAGCTTCACTGTACTCTGGTATTATGTTGGCTTTTAGTTTGTTCCCATTTCCTGTTTCCCATCCTGTGGTTGTAGTCCCTTGTAGCTTTCTTTGTTAATTAGTTAGTTGACATGTACTTTAGTTGCAAAGTTACTTATAGTTACTAAAATATCTAAAGTGGACTATCGGAAAAAATTGTTACCAAAGTATTGCTTTTGAGTTATGAATCATGTTTACTAAGTGTTTAAAGTTCATACTACTGATCTATATGATTTATCAATTATACATTAGTGCAGGGACTGTTCTAGGGTGAGTGGATATCCGGGACTTAGCCCAGAGACATCCATATATGTGTCAGAATACACAGGATACACTAAAAAATATATATGTTTAAAATCTACTTTGGCTAAGTGTCTTTATTTTTAATATTTTTTAAAGCCAAGAATAATTAAACATGCAGGGCTCTATACACTTATTTTTTAGCACTTGTACATGCATTTACACTGCACATATAAATTGTATTAATAATGTTATGAGATTGATGTTTTAAATAGAAAAAGTAGAATACCAGTAGGTGGCGGCAAGCCACTGTCTTACTGAGTTGTTGAGTCATTTATTCAATCGATTCTTTCAAAACGGCTGATTCATGCAGGAACAAAGTAAGAAACTGTTTTTATGAATGGATTAGTGAATCATTGACTCACCCGATTCGTTTGATGCAAATTCATTAAGGAAACACCAGTGTGTTGTGCTGCAGAGACGCGCAACATGGTTTTGTTTGAAACCATTTTCTTTAGCGAAATAGAGCAAAAAAAGACAATATTGTCTCACTTAATATTCCACTTAATATAACGTATTATTAATATAACATTATTAATATATTTTAATATTTCACTTAATATAACTTAATAATATCTCATATTAACTAATATTATGAACTAATTATATTAACTAATATCTCACTTATTATAAATCACTTAATATTTATTTCTTGTGTATTGAATTGTTGCCCTGACACAAAGAAAATTCTGCCACTGAATGCTTTATTTCTTTCTTTTCTTTTTTTTTACTAATTTTAATTGGTATGCGTTGCGGTTTTGTTGTACAGACATTATTCCACATATCCTAGAAATGTTTTGTTTTATTGATTGGTCTATTTCTAGCTTTTGGTTAGATTTTTTTTATTTTATTTTATATTTTTTATTGTTTTATTGTAAAGTTGAACAGTCCGTCCATTAAAATGTCCATATTGCTGGTTTCATTCATTCATTAATAAAAGGGCAGGGACCTGGTGTCAGAGAGTCACAGTCATCAGCACCGACGTTCACAATATCACAATCACCTGCATTCTGATTCCCCGCACCTGCTGCAGCTAATCAAGATCCCCTATATCAGTGCTCACCTCTCACAAGATCAACGTCCGGTCTACCGTTCACTTCATTGAACCTAGCCTGACTCATTCTAATTACCTGTGTGTTTCCTACCCCAGATGTTCCTGTCTCTCCACCGTTCCTGTACTCCACTGCTCCACGTGATTCCTACTGGAAAGCCAAGATCTGTTACCGCAAGCTAAGCCCTCTGAACTCTGTCACTGTGTGCTTCACTTACCTCTCATCACCACCTGGTTCACGCCATTGTTTCTATCAATAAAGACCCTTGTTTGACCAATTACCTCGGTGTCTCCTAGCCTGTGTCGTGACACCTGGTTCTATCCATTGGTTGTGTATTGTATTATATATATATATATATATATATATTTTTTTTTTTTTTTACATACATACATACATATATGACATTGGGGACAGAAAGAACATTTAAATAAGTAAGACTAAGGAAGAAAATAGTAATAACTAA